>NC_134690.1:188528495-188828495 GCF_050947455.1 Rhinoderma darwinii
AGGAGCTTTTTGGAGAGGAATGGGAGAGTGGCCGAACCCGGGAACGCAGTCGGTTGGGTGAGTACCATGTTTTTTCCTGCAATGCAATGTCATCCCTATTGAAGAACTGTGGCCCTGTATGTGTCTTCCGCGCAATTGCCCAATGACCTTTTGTGGAGCAGGCACATCACCGTGTACCATGTCATTGGCAGGGTAGGGCCCCTCATTTTAGTGAGAGGGCAGAGTTCTTATGGCGTTATATTTGTTTTTCCTCCAACATTCCAAGATATGAAAACACGGTGGCGGAGCTGCCGTGACCAATTCAGGAGAGAAATGGGGGAAAAGGGACGCAGCGGAGATGGGGGCTCGCGTATACCAAACAATTGATGTTCCTGAAGGACATTATGGAGATGCGCACGTAAGAGATTGTGCTTTTGCATGTGTCTAATGTGTGTTCGCCCATGTCCTGTTTGCCATCGTGTTGTTGTGGGCATTGTTCTATATTCTGTTCTAACGCAGTTTTCCCATTATAGAACCACCGACAATTTGGAGGACACAGCTGAGGACACGGACATCGGTGAGTCTCTGCCGCAACCTCCTGCTGCCCATGTCTTGCCCCTTAGCCCGGAGCCGACACCCCTGGACCCCGCCCCTGTCCAGTCTGCACGGGCCGTCGTCTCTCCGGCTGAGGAGCGCCCTGTGCGTGCCACAACTCGCCGGCGCCGTGCTCCACAGCCCTCCGCCGGTGGCCAAGTTGAGAGCCGGGTAATGGAATTTCTACGCCGAGCCGCGGATGAGGACGGCAACGACTTCTTTGGCCGCAGCATAGTTCCCCTACTCCGCCTGGTCCCTATGGATCGCATGGCCTGGCTACAAGCGTCGATCATAACCTTGATCGACGCCTCCACACCCCCCCCACAATCCAAACCACTGCTTCACGGGCATAGAGCAGTGGCGCGGATTTGCCATGCCGGCCACCACGCCCCAATTGCCGGCAACATACCATCCAGCCACCCAGATGGCACGGCCGCACCCCTATATGCGCCCTATGGCTCCCCACTTCCCTGCCCCAACGTACCACGGACAACATCAGCACCACTATGCTGGCGAGGAACAACCTCCGCAGCTCCAGGTCCAGCATAGTGGTGCTGAAATGCCCGCGTATTCCTCCCCAGGCCACCACTACCAACACCTGTGAGTGTGTTGGTGTCCTGATAGTTGGCCGGCCAATTTGTTTTAAGGGATGGCAACTCGTCCTCTAATGTTGGTTACACCATGTTGGTGTTCTTTTTATGATACAATGTGTTTGTTTATTTTACTGTCCACACCATGTTTCCGTAGTGTGAAATACGAACACATAAAAAACATGGATGTTCATTGTTTCGATTGCGTGTTGTTTTTATTTCACACCCCTCAACACAATCTTTGCCCCACATTTCTTTTGTCTATACCCTCACACACTTCTGGCCTTTGGCCCCAATGCATGCACACGTGTTATGAGGTTTTAGTTCATCTATCGGGGTTTGACATTGCTTGCAACAGGTGAGAACGTTTGGGTGCTGTCATGGGACCCGAAGCACATTAAGTACACCTGCAATTGGACTTGCCTAACTTTTGGCCGACCATCATTCTATCTCCAGAAAGCATGTTGCCAAATGTCAAATGTCCTGCTCAAACCCCGACAGATGTAAGCTCGCAACCCGCGTCAAGGGTCCTCATGTTTTGCGAGTCCCTAACCCAACACGAACCCAAAAAACTGAAAAAAACCCTGGCCACATGTGACATGTGTAGTGAAGCCTCCAAACAACAGACAACCCTTCAAAGGTCATCACGCCCCCACGGTGCGGCTCCTGATGGGCACTCGAAATATGCCGCCAAAGTATCCCGCACTCGAAGGCCGGATGAGAGAGATCGGCCGAGAGGAATAACCGGGACAGTGTGGCTGGTGCCTGCATGTGTTAGGATATATTCTGCATCAAACGTAGCATCATTAATGCGGCAGAAGTTATGCAGAACGACACACGCTTGTATAACACGTGTCACATTCTGCATGGACAATTGCATTGTCGTCAGAAAGACACGCCACCTGTTCGACATAATGCCAAAGGCACATTCCACACATCGACGAGCTCGGCCTAGGCGGAGATTGAACATGCGCCGACGGTCATCCAAGCCCCTTCTTGCAAAAGGACGCATGACTTGCCTTGTCAGGGCAAACCCCTCATCCGCCACGATGACATACGGGATTGGGGGTCCGCTGGAGCCAGGGAGGATGGAAGGTTCCGGCACCGCCAGTCGATTATTCACGAGTCGCTTCCCCATTCTTGATGAACGGAATATGCGGGCCTCTGCCGAGCTTCGATACGAGCCGATGTCAACAATAGTGAAACAATAATTCGTGTCCGCCAAGGCCAACAATACCATCGAAAAAAACTGCTTGTAGTTATAGTACTGCGAGCCACTGCGTGGGGGCTTTCTCACACGAATGTGTTTGCCGTCTAGGGCACCAATGCAATTTGGAAATTCACTTGCTCTAAGAAATCCCTCTGAAATTCTTAGCCACTGTTCTGACGTGGGCTGAGGCATGACCATGGTCTTTAACCTCTGCCACAACACGACACAGGTGGATGTGACAATGAACGAAATGGTGGTCACTCCCAAAAGAAATTCAAAATGTAACGAATGATAACTATTGCCTGTGGCCAGAAATCTAGAAATCAAAGAGAAAGAAAAAGAAAGCCACAACACATGTTAGGGGGGGGGGGGGGGCTGGTAAAACAGACAGCGTCATTGACTAAGTAATAGCAACTGCACACATACCTCAAGGTCACAAGCAGACATTCCTCTGGCGAAATGCAGCGTCTCATGTTGGTATTCTTGTAGGTGATACCAGAACGAATCTGCTCAAGCAGAAGGTCAAATGTGCCCACAGACATGCGGCAGAAGGCTCTAAATTTTTCAGGATGCCGTCGTAATCCTCATACAGGCTATGGAAATGGCCTTTCGTCGTACGTTGGTCCACAAGTGGATGAACCCAAATGCGACATCTTCCACACGTCTGGTGCTGCAGCATGGGTCGACGCTCCCCAAAACGACGCAAGATCATCCAGGCAAGAAGCACACATGCCAGCGACTGAGAAGGCATAAGTGTGCCGTGCAAAGCCAATTACAACTTCAATGGAGAAACACACACTGGGGTTTCAGCAGAGGCGGAAATTAAGGTGCAAAACCGGCTTCTCCCAGCAAGCAGGGGTTGGGCCAGCTTGCCTATTTGTAGGCTGGCCACGCATTAATCCCCTCTGCGTTTTTTATGCGCATTGCAAACGCTGGTCGTGCGCGCGTTTAAAATGCAATAACGCTGCGTATACGCAGTGCAAACGCAATGCCAACGTGCGCAATACGCAGCGTTTTATTCGCGCGCAAAACGCACACGCTCTTATAGATGACGCCTAAGACTGGGTTCACACGTGTTATTTTCAGATGTAATGGAGGCGTTTTACGCCTCGAATTACGTCTGAAAAAACGGCTCCAATACGTCGGCAAACATCTGCCCATTACTTTCAATGGGATTTACTGTACCGACGACCTGTCATTTTACACGTCGCTGTCAAAAGACGGCGCGTAAAATTACAGCCTTGTCAAAAGAAGTGCAGGACACTTCTTGGGGCGTAATTGGAGCCGTTTCTCATTGACTCCAATGAAGAACAGCTCCAAATTCCGTAAAAGACGCCCCTTAAAACGCGAGTACATGCAATTACGTCTGAAATTCAGTAGCTGTTTTCTCCTGAAAACAGCTCTGTAATTTCAGACGTAATTGCAGTTATCGTGTGCACATACCCTTAGGGTCATTTTATACTGGTGTTAGGGATCTGCCAGGTACTTCATCTAGCTATACTCCTGGGATTAATCAATCCACACCTGAGGCCAGACCTGCTCGACTGACACCATCTCCCACCAACCAGGGTGGCAGGCTCAGGAGTGGGAGAGCCTATCGCGGCCTGGTCTCTCGGAGTTAGCTCCGCCCCCTGCCCTTTATTACCTGCCCTGTGCTCTCCCTCAGTGCTTGTAATTCTTTTGGATTCCTGGCCTCTGCTGCTTGCTCCAGCCTGCTTCTGCCGTGCTTCTGCCTTGCTGCAGTTCTGCTTGACCTGCTTGCTTGCCCTGGCTTGCTTCTGTCTCTGTGCCTGCTCGGGTGTACTCACTTCGTCCTGGTCCTGACTGTTCGTTCGCCGCCCCGTTTCCTCGTGGCGTTCCGTTGCTACTGCCCCTTCCCTTGCGTGTTCCCTGTTTGTCTTCCTGTGCACTTAGCCAGCGTAGGGACCGCCGCCCAGTTGTACCTCGTCGCCTAGGGCGGGTCGTTGCAAGTAGGCAGGGACAGGGCGGTGGGTAGATTAGGGCTCACTTTCCCTTCACCTCCTTCCTGCCATTACATAATTACAAGCCCTTACCTAGTCTACCATTTCTCCTACGCTGACGCTATCATGGACCCCCTTGAGACCCTGACCCAGCAGATGCAGGGCCTCTCCCTACAGGTCCAGGCCCTGGCCCAAAGGGTCAATCAGGGTGACGCTGCTTTAGTAGTACCCCTCACCTCACCTCTAGAACCCGACCTCAAGTTACCTGACCGGTTTTCAGGGGACCGTAAGACGTTTCTCTCCTTCCGGGAGAGTTGCAGACTGTATTTCCGCCTAAAGCCCCACTCCTCAGGTTCCGAGAACCAGCGGGTGGGTATCATCATATCCCGACTCCAGGAAGGGCCCCAAGAGTGGGCCTTCTCCTTGGCTCCTGACGCCCCTGAACTTTCCTCTGTTGATCGTTTTTTCTCTGCCCTCGGACTCATTTACGACGAGACTGACAGGACTGCTTTAGCCGAGAGTCAGCTGGTGACCTTACGTCAGGGTAGGAGACCGGTTGAGGAATACTGTTCTGATTTTAGGAAGTGGTGCGTAGCTTCTCAGTGGAACGATCCGGCCCTAAGGTGCCAGTTTAGGTTAGGATTATCTGACGCCCTGAAGGATCTGCTGGTTAGCTACCCCTCGCCTGACTCCCTTGACCAGGTTATGGCCCTAGCAGTACGACTTGACCGACGTCTCAGGGAACGTCAGCTAGAACGCTTCAGTGTGCTCCCCTCTGACTTTTCTGTGATTCCCCCCGAGGTCCCGTCTCCTCGCCCCTCCACGGAGGACTCGGAGGTACCTATGCAACTTGGGGCCTCCATGTCCCCTCGACAACGTAGAGAGTTTCGCAGAATGAATGGTCTCTGCTTCTACTGTGGGGACGACAAGCATCTACTGAACACCTGCCCCAGGCGCAAGAATAAGAAGCCGGAAAACTTCCGCGCCTAAGTGATCATCGGGGAGGTCACTTGGGCGCACAGGTATTTCCCGTTAATGTGAAACGCAATAAAATTTTGCTTCCCTTTCAGGTCTCGTTTGCTGGCCGGTCTGCCACGGGCAGTGCTTTCGTGGATTCTGGCTCATCTGCTAATATCATGTCTGTGGATTTTGCTATGTCTCTAAAGATGCCTTGTATTGATTTACCTTATCCCATCCCTGTAGTAGGAATCGACTCAACCCCCCTTGCTAATGGTTATTTTACTCAGCATACTCCTGTTTTTGAACTCCTGGTTGGCTCCATGCATTTGGAGCAGTGCTCTGTACTGGTGATGCAGGGATTATCGTCTGATCTGGTATTAGGTCTTCCCTGGTTGCAGTTGCATAATCCCACATTTGATTGGAATACTGGGGATCTCACCAAATGGGGTAATGAATGTCTTATGTCATGTCTTTCTGTTAACACTATTTCTCCCCGGGAGGAGGTAAACACGCTTCCTGAGTTTGTTCAGGACTTCGCCGATGTGTTTTCTAAGGAGGCCTCCGAGGTGTTGCCCCCCCATAGAGATTACGATTGCGCTATCGATTTGGTGCCTGGTGCCAAGCTTCCTAAGGGTAGGATATTTAATCTTTCATGTCCTGAACGTGAAGCGATGAGGGTGTATATCCAAGAATGCCTGGCCAAGGGTTTCATTCGCCCCTCAACTTCTCCTGTAGGTGCTGGCTTCTTCTTCGTGGGGAAGAAGGATGGTGGTCTTAGGCCGTGCATTGATTATCGTAACCTGAATAAGGTCACCGTAAGGAACCAGTACCCACTTCCTTTGATTCCGGATCTTTTTAATCAGGTTCAGGGAGCCCAATGGTTTTCTAAGTTCGATCTACGGGGGGCATATAACCTTATCCGCATCAAAGAGGGGGATGAGTGGAAAACTGCGTTCAACACACCCGAGGGTCATTTCGAATACCTGGTCATGCCCTTTGGGTTGTGTAATGCCCCTGCTGTCTTCCAGAATTTTATTAATGAAATCCTGAGAGAGTACCTGGGTAATTTTCTTGTTGTGTACCTTGATGACATACTGGTGTTTTCCAAGGACTGGTCCTCCCACGTGGAGCATGTCAGGAAGGTGCTCCAGGTCCTTCGGGAGAATAATCTGTTTGCTAAGACTGAAAAATGTGTCTTTGGGGTACAGGAGATACCATTTTTAGGGCAAATCCTCACTCCTCATGAATTCCGCATGGACCCTGCCAAGGTTCAAGCTGTGGCGGAATGGGTCCAACCTGCCTCCCTTAAGGCATTACAGTGTTTTTTAGGGTTCGCCAACTATTACAGGAGATTTATTGCCAACTTCTCGGTCGTCGCTAAGCCTCTTACGGACCTTACCCGCAAGGGTGCCGATGTCCTCCATTGGCCCCCTGAGGCCGTCCAGGCCTTTGAGACTCTCAAGAAGTGCTTTATCTCGGCCCCCGTGCTGATTCAGCCCAACCAAGAGGAGCCATTTATTGTGGAGGTTGACGCTTCCGAGGTGGGAGTAGGGGCCGTCTTGTCCCAGGGTACCAGCTCCCTCACCCATCTCCGCCCCTGTGCTTACTTCTCTAGGAAGTTTTCGCCCACGGAGAGTAACTATGATATTGGTAACCGCGAACTTCTAGCCATTAAATGGGCTTTTGAGGAGTGGCGGCACTTCCTGGAGGGGGCCAGACACCAGGTAACGGTCCTTACGGATCACAAGAATCTGGTTTTCCTAGAATCGGCCCGGAGGCTTAATCCTAGACAAGCTCGGTGGGCACTATTCTTTACCAGATTTAATTTCTTGGTTACCTATAGGGCTGGGTCCAAGAATATTAAGGCTGACGCTCTGTCACGTAGTTTCATGGCCAATCCTCCTTCCGAGAAGGATCCCGCTTGTATTTTACCCCCTGGTATAATCGTCTCTGCCACGGATTCTGATTTAGCTTCTGATATCGCGGCTGATCAGGGTGCAGCTCCCGGGAACGCCCCTGGGGACAAACTGTTTGTTCCCCTGCAATACCGGCTGAGGGTACTCAGGGAAAACCATGACTCCGCTCTATCTGGTCATCCTGGCATCTTGGGCACCAAACACCTCATTACCAGAAACTATTGGTGGCCTGGGTTGCCTAAAGATGTTAGGGCTTACGTCGCCGCTTGTGAGGTTTGCGCTAGGTCCAAAACCCCTAGGTCCCGACCTGTGGGCCTACTACGTTCCTTGCCCATTCCCCAGAGACCTTGGACCCATATCTCCATGGATTTTATCACCGATTTGCCTCCATCTCAGGGCAAGTCGGTGGTGTGGGTGGTAGTCGACCGCTTCAGCAAGATGTGCCACTTTGTGCCCCTTAAGAAGCTACCTAACGCCAAGACGTTAGCTTCTTTGTTTGTGAAACACATCCTGCGTCTCCATGGGGCCCCAGTCAATATCGTTTCTGACAGAGGGGTACAATTTGTTTCCTTATTTTGGAGAGCTTTTTGTAAAAAGTTGGAGATTGATCTGTCCTTCTCCTCCGCCTTCCATCCCGAAACTAATGGCCAAACGGAAAGGACCAACCAATCCCTGGAACAATATTTAAGGTGTTTCATCTCTGACTGTCAATTCGATTGGGTCTCATACCTTCCCCTTGCTGAATTTTCCCTGAATAACCGGGTCAGTAACTCGTCAGGGGTCTCCCCGTTTTTCTGTAATTTCGGGTTTAACCCAAGGTTCTCCTCCGTCTCCCCTGGTTGTTCCAATAATCCTGAGGTAGAGGAGGTTCATCGGGAACTGTGCACTGTCTGGGCCCAGGTTCAGAAGAACCTAGAGGCGTCCCAGAGCGCACAAAAGATTCAGGCGGATAGTAGACGTTCTGCTAACCCCCGGTTTGTCGTCGGGGATTTGGTCTGGTTGTCGTCCAGGAACTTGCGCCTTAAGGTCCCGTCCAGGAAGTTTGCTCCCCGATTTATTGGACCTTATAAGATCATTGAAGTCCTCAACCCTGTATCCTTCCGTCTGGAGCTCCCCCCATCCTTTCGCATACATGACGTCTTCCATGCCTCCCTCCTTAAACGCTGCTCCCCGTCCTGGTCCCCCTCGAGGATACCTCCTGTTCCCGTTCTCACCCCTGAGGGGGTGGAATTCGAGGTGGCCAAGATTATGGACAGTAGGATGGTCCAGGGCTCCCTCCAGTACCTGGTCCATTGGAGAGGATACGGGCCGGAGGAGAGGACTTGGGTACCTGCCCGTGATGTTCATGCTGGGGTATTGATCAGGAGGTTCCACCTCCTCTTCCCCACTAAACCGGGTCCCCTTAGTAAGGGTCCGGTGGCCCCTCATAAAAGGGGGAGTACTGTTAGGGATCTGCCAGGTACTTCATCTAGCTATACTCCTGGGATTAATCAATCCACACCTGAGGCCAGACCTGCTCGACTGACACCATCTCCCACCAACCAGGGTGGCAGGCTCAGGAGTGGGAGAGCCTATCGCGGCCTGGTCTCTCGGAGTTAGCTCCGCCCCCTGCCCTTTATTACCTGCCCTGTGCTCTCCCTCAGTGCTTGTAATTCTTTTGGATTCCTGGCCTCTGCTGCTTGCTCCAGCCTGCTTCTGCCGTGCTTCTGCCTTGCTGCAGTTCTGCTTGACCTGCTTGCTTGCCCTGGCTTGCTTCTGTCTCTGTGCCTGCTCGGGTGTACTCACTTCGTCCTGGTCCTGACTGTTCGTTCGCCGCCCCGTTTCCTCGTGGCGTTCCGTTGCTACTGCCCCTTCCCTTGCGTGTTCCCTGTTTGTCTTCCTGTGCACTTAGCCAGCGTAGGGACCGCCGCCCAGTTGTACCTCGTCGCCTAGGGCGGGTCGTTGCAAGTAGGCAGGGACAGGGCGGTGGGTAGATTAGGGCTCACTTTCCCTTCACCTCCTTCCTGCCATTACAACTGGCCAATATTGGCCGTAAAAATGAGCGCCAATCAATGAAACAGCTCTTTGATCCGCGCTCGTTTTCTCCTTTTACAAGGAGCTATGTATGAGGACGAGTGATTGTTACTACGATCGCTTGTCCCCATACATTTCTATCATGTTGGCAGCACATCTCCCTGTTTACACAGGAAGATCTGTTGTCAATAATATTTTGTTTGCTCGTTTATCGGCTGTTCAGGGCCCTGTTTACACAGGGCAATGATCGGGATCGAGCGTTCATATGAATGCTCGTTTGCCTGATCATTGGCCCATGTAAAAGGGCTTCTAGTGTTAGTATATTCATGAAATATACACTATAGTGTATGGTGTAAAATACAAGAGATGTGCCTAATAAAAAATAAGATTACAAAATAAACATAGATATATTAACCCCTTAACGCATCATGACGTAACTGCATGACATGGTGCGGGGGCTGAAGCTCGCTCTATATGCTGCGGGTGTCAGCTGTGTATTACAGCTAACGCCTCGCTCCAACGGCCAGGAACTGCGACCGTTAAACCACTTAGATACCATGGTTAATAGCGACTGCGGCATTTATGGCTTAACAGGAGCCTGTAAAGATTACAATACACAGCAATACTTTAGTATTGCAATGTATTGTACCAGTGATCTGAAAATCGCTGGTTCAAGTCCCCTAGGGGGACTGATAAAAAGTTAAATGCAGTTTTCAGTAGTGAAATAAATAAATAAATAAGTTAAAAAAATAATATTTTCCCATTTTCCCTCTGATGTAATGTAAAAAAAAATTAACAAAGTCTAAACTATTACAATATAACATTATTTAACTCGCACGGTGAAGGCCGTAAAATGGCAGAATTTCTGTTTTTTGGTGACCTTAGCGCTAAAAAAATTTTTGGATGAAAAGTGTTCACAAAGTCATCTTTAGCCATCTTTATCTTGACTATTAGTGCATTAAATACACAGTCGCAAAAAACTTTAACTTGATTTTTTTTTAATGGCTTTTGTTGTGTGATATCACACTGCAAAAAGTTATCAGAGTCAAGATGAATTTGGCTACATCTGTATGTACCAAAACAGGTACCAATCAAAACTACAGCTTGTCCTGCAATAAATAAGCCCTCAATCGACGACAAAATAAAAAAAGTTATGACTTTCAGAATGTGGTGACACAGCAATATTTTTGTTTTAACAAATATTTTTTTTTGTAACAGTAGTAAAAGATTAAAAAAAACTACATAAATTTGGTATCGCCGTAACGGTATTGACCAGCAGAATAAAGTTAAGTAGACGTTTATACTGTACGGTGAAACTAAACCCATAAAAACAGTTTTTTCCAATTCTACCCCAAAAAAAATTATTTTTGTTTCCCAGCACATTATATGGTACTTTAAAAGGTGCCAATAAAAACAACACCTCTTCCTGCAAAAAAAAAAATAAGCCTTCATACTACTCCATTGTCGTAAAAATAAAAAAGTTATGGCTTTTGGAAGGCGAGACTGAAAAACGAAAAATGGATTGGACTATAAGGGTAAGTTCACACGCAGAGTCAAAAACGTCTGAAAATACGGAGCTGTTTTCAAGAGAAAACATCTCCTGATTTTCAGACGTTTTTTGTGCCACTCGCGATTTTCGCTGCTTTTTTCGCTGCGTTTTTTACAGCCGTTTTTTACGCCCGTTTTTGGAGCTTTTTTCAATAGAGTCTATGGAAAACGGCTCCAAAAACATCATTCTTTTTCGTGGCCGTCTGACATGTTTCACTTTATGTGGTAATAACGTAGGAATTCTTTTACCTATCCAAGCGATTCTGACATTGTTTTCTCGTGACACATTGGACTTTATGTTATGGGCAAAATTTGCTTGATATGTTCAGTATTTAATTGTGAAAAACACCAAAATGTTGCGAAAAATTGCAAAACTTTGCATTTTTCTCTGCTTAAATGTATCTGCTTGTAAGACGGGCAGTTATAACACTCAAAATTGTTGCTAACTAACATCCCCCATATGTCTACTTTAGATTGGCATCGTTTTTTGAACATCCTTTTATTTTTCAAGGTGTTACAAGGCTTTGAACTTTAGCAGCAATTTCTCACATTTTCAAGAAAATTTCAAAAGGCTATTTTTACAGGGGCCAGTTCAGTTGTGAAGTGGCTTTGAGGGCTTTATATATTAGAAGCCCCCAAAAAGTCACCCCATTTTAAAAACTTCGCCCCTCAAAGTATTCAAAACAGCATTTAGAAAATGTCTTAACCCTTTAGACTTTTCACAGGAATTAAAGCAAAGTAGAGGTGAAATTTACAAATTTCATATTTTTTTGCAGAAATTAATTTTTAATCCAATTTTCTTTATAACACCGAAAGTTTTACCAAAGAAATGCAACTCAATATTTATTGCCCAGGCTCTGCAGTTTTAGGAAATATCCCACATGTGGCTGTAGCGTGCTACTGGACTGAAGCACCTGGCCTCAGAAGCAAAGGAGCACCTAGTGAATATTGGGGCCTTATTTCTATTAGAATATATTTTAGGCACCATGTCAAGTTTGAAGGGCTCTTGCGGTGCCAAAACAGTGAAAATTTCCCAAAAGTGACCCCATTTGGGATACTACACACCTCAAGGAAATTATCTAGGGGTATAGTGAGCATTTTTACCGCACAGGTTTTTTACAGAAATTATTGGAAGTATTCCATGAATTAAAATCTAAATTTTTTCAAAGAAAATGTATGTTTAGCGATTTTTTTCTTATTTCCACAAGGACTAAAGGAGAAGAAGCACACCCACATTTGTAAAGCAATTTCTCCCTAGTAAAATAATACCTCACATGTGGTAATAAATGGCTGTTTGGACACACAGCATGGTTTAGAAGGAATGGAGCACCATTTGGCTTTTGGAGTTCACATTTAGCAGGAATGGTTTGCGGAGGCCATGTCACATTTACAAAGCCCCTGAGGGGACAAAACAGGGGAAACCCCCCACAAGTGACCCCATTTTGGAAACTACACCCATTGAGGAAATTATCTAGGGGTATAGTGAGCATTTTGACCGCACAGGTTTTTTGCAGAAATTATTGGAATTAGGCCCTGAAAATAAAAATCTATATTTTTTCACAGAAAATGTAGGTTTAGCTAATTTTTTCTCTTTTCCACTAGGACTGAAGGAGAAAAAGCACTGCAAAATTTGTAAAGCAATTTCTTCCGAGTAAAACAATACCCCACATGTGGTCATAAACAGATGTTTGGACACACGACAGGGCTTATAAGGGATGGAGCACCATTTGGCTTTTGGAGTTCACATTTAGCAGGAATAGTTTGTGGAGGCTATGTCACATTTACAAAGCCCCTGAAGGGACAAAACAGTGGAAACCTCCCACAAATTACACCATTTTGGAAACTACACCCATTGAGGAAATTATCTAGCGGTATAGTGAGCGTTTTGACCCCACAGGTTTTTTGCAGAAATTATTGGAAGTAGGCCCTGAAAATAATAAATCTACATGTTTTCAAAGAAAATGTAGGTTTAGCTAATTTTTTCTCATTTCCACAAGGACTGAAGGAGTAAAACAATACCCCACATGTGGTAATAAACGGCTGTTTGGACACACGGTAGGGCTTAGAATGGAAAGAGCACTATTTGGCTTTTGGAGATAACATTTAGCAGGAATTGTTTGCGGAGGCCATGTCGCATTTGCAAAGCCCCTGAGGGGACAAAACAATGAAAACGCCCAAAAGTGACTCCATTTGAGAAACTAAACCTCTTGAGGAATTCATCTAGGGGTGTAGTAAGCATTTTGACCCCTATAGATGTTTCATAGAATTTATTAGAATTGGGCAGTGAAAATAAAAACAATCCTTTTTCTTCACTAAGACGTAGATTTAGCGCAAAATGTTTCATTTTCTCAACAAATAAAATAAAAAAAGAACCCAACATTTGTAAAGCAATTTCTCCCGAGTACGCCAATACCCCATATGTGATCATAAACTGCTATTTGGGCACATGGCAGGGCTCAGAAGGGAAGGAGCGCCATTTAGAGTGCAGATTTTGCTGGATTGGTTGCTGGGCGCCTGTGGGACCAAAATATTCGAAACGCCCCAGAAGTGACCCCATTTTGGAAACTACACCCCTCAATGCATTTACCTAGTGGTGAAGTGAGCATGTTAACCCTGCAGGTGTTTTGTAGAAATGAGTGTGCACTCGATGTTGCAGAGTGAAAATGGGATTTTTTCCATAGATATTCCAATATGTGGTGCCCAGCTTCTGCCACCATAACTAGACAAGCTCTCTAATTATTATGCAGTGTTTCCCGGTTTTTGAAACACCCTATATGTGGCCCTAATCTTTTGCCTGGACATTCGACCAGGGTCAGGAGTGAAAGCGTACCATGCGATATTGAGGCCTAATTTGGCGATTTACAAAGTATTGGTTCACAATTGCAGAGGCTCAGATGTGAAATAATAAAAAGAAACCCCTGAGAAGTGACCCCATTTGGAAACTGCACTTTCACCCCACAGGTCTTTTCCATAAATGATATATGGCGTATCTTCTTATGCCCCTTTTGATCCACACTCCGCACCTTTGCTGTTTGGGGAATTTTGCTGGGAAAGTGTTGTCCTGGTATAATACGGGCACCGTCACTTCCAGCAGATATGTTTTGGCCCTCCCCTTCCTAGTTCTCTAATTTTAGGTCCTTGATAAATCGCCTCTTGAAACATAAGAAATGTTCCCCTCGGGCCGGCACAACTGCATATTTTTTATTTCCTGACTTATTAGAGCCATAACTAATTAAATGTTTTCATAGACGTAGTGGTATGAGGGCTTTTTTTGCGGGACGAGCTGTAGTTATTATTGGTACCATTTTGGGGTACATGCGACTTTTTGATCACCTTTTATCCTATTTTTTGGGAGGCAAGGTGACCAAAAAACAGCAATTCTGGCATAGTTTTTTAGTTTTTTTTTATACAGCGTTCACCATGCGTTATAAATTACATGTAAACTTTATACTGCGGGTCAGTACAATTCCGATGATACCTAATTTATAGAACTTTTTTATGTTTTACAGCTTTTTGCACAATAAAATTACTTTTGTAAAAAGAATGTATTTTTTCTGTCGCCAAGTTGTGAGAACCATAACTTTTAAATTTTTTTGTCGACGGAGCCATATCAGTGCTTGTTTTTTGCGAGATGAGCTATAGTTTTTATAGGTACCATTTTTGGATATGTGCGACTTTTTGATCACTTTTTATTCCAATATTTGTAGGGCAAAGTGACCAAAAAACAGAAACTCTGGTATAATTTTTTACGTTTTTTTTACGCTGTTCACCACGTCCAATAAATAATATACTATTGTGATACCTCAGGTTGTTACGGTCGCAGCGATACCAAATACGTATGATTTATTATTTTTTCAATAATAAAGGACTTGATAATAGAAAAAGGGCTGATTGCGTATTATTTTATTACTTGAAGCTTTTGCTTTCAAACTTTTATTTTTTTCACTTTTTTTTACACTTTTTTATACTTTTTTTATACTTTTTTTCAAGTCCCACTAGAGGACTTGAAGGTCCAACTGTCTGATGTATTTTTTCTAATACATTGTACTACCTACGTAGTGCAATGTATTAGATCTGTCAGTTATTCACTGACAGCAAGCCGACTAGGCTTCGCCTCCTGGCGGGGACTAATCGGCTTCCGTAATGGCAGAGTAGGAGGCCATTGTGTCTCCTGTTGCCATAACAGCAGTCGCCAGTCCTGATTGCCTGTCAGCGATCACTTTCGATTGCTGCATCGAAGGGGTTAATGGCAGGGATCGGGGCTATCTCTGGTTCCTGCCATTACAGGTGGATGTCAGCTGTAACATACAGCTGACTTCCACCGCTGATGATGCTGGATCAGCTCCTGATGCGGCGCCATCTTGCCGGTGGCTACGGAAGCCAATCAGGCTCCGCTGCCAGCCGGATCTTGACCGGCTTCCATGCTAGGCAGACCGGGAGGCCAGTATTAGGCCTCCGGTTGCCATTGCAGCCACCGGAATCCCGACAATTTTATTGCTGGGGTTCCGATGAGCTGCAAACACCTTAAGTGCAGCACTCACGTTTGATCGCTGCACTTAAGGGGTTAATGGCGGGGATCGAAGCTAATTTCGGTCCCCGCCTTTACAGCCGGATGTCAGCTGTAAGATACCACAGAGATCCGACGATGATGAGCCGGTGCCAAACATATGGCGTATGGATACGGCAATTTGCGGGAAGTCATGGCTTTCCATGGCGTACCCATACGGCAAATGTCGGGAAGGGGTTAAACAACATACATTAGTAATATAATGATATATTATGGCTAAATCAACACAGTAACAGAATTTGTAAGGCAAAAAAAACTACAAAAGTCCTTCCGCTTCAGCCTATAATGCTGCAATATTGATCCAGAGAAGGGCAAAACACTTCATGAGGCAAAAGCTAATTTTCCGCATTTTACAGAAAAAAATCATTTTTGTCTCCAAACCAGACAATAAGAATAAATCCCTGGATCATATAACCAT
Source organism: Rhinoderma darwinii (assembly GCF_050947455.1). NCBI lineage: Eukaryota > Metazoa > Chordata > Amphibia > Anura > Rhinodermatidae > Rhinoderma > Rhinoderma darwinii. The sequence continues at coordinate 188,544,252 of NC_134690.1, forward strand.
AACATTTAACCATATAACATGTTCTAGAAAATAAAACTGACAATAAACATTAAGAGCAACTCTTTGTCATCCACATTGTCGTAGGAGATAACTATATTCAATCCTATGCACTATTATGTTAAATCAATGTTTATTAATTTTCAAGAAATGAAGAACATAATACAAACAATACATTTGTATAAAGAACATAGGGAAAGGGAAAATAGGAATTTAGGACACACAGGGCCCAAAGAATATGTTAGCATAAAGTATCCCCGGCAATATACATCACGTTGCACCATTATGAACCTCAATCAGCATGTATTCCAACAGAATTTGTAAACATTCACAATAGTTGAACATGCCTAGAATAACGGCAACTTATAATAATGCAATTTCACTGACATCAAGCTTAGATACAATGTGGAAAAGGATGAAGGACTGAAGGAAGAAAAGAGAGGTAGAGGGTAGAGAAGCAGGAAAAGAGAGGAGAGGAGACAAGAGAGGGAAGAAGAAGAAAAAAAAAAAGGGAAAAGTCAAGTAACTCTTATGACAAATCTGATCCTGTAATGTGTCTGTTAAGTAGGGTTTCAAATTAAGAGGGACTGAAAGTCGTTAGACCCTTTAAATGTTATCCAGTCCTGCCAAGTATCCATAAATTTGGCATTATCCCCCGATCGCTCTGCTGACAACTCCTCCATCCTATGTAGATGATCCATTTCTGTTTGCCACTCAGCCATAGTGGGAACTTCAGTAGATGTCCAGTGGCGAGGTAGTACTGTAAGGCAGAATCTTAAAATATTTTTTTTTCCGAAAACCTATGGATCCAGGCAGAATTGAGATTGAGCGACCTGAGGAGTACCAGTCAAAATCTCAACTAATTAATTGATATGTTTGGAATATTTTATCCCAGAAGGTCCGTAAGTTTAAAACAATCCCACCATATGTGTGACATCTAGCAGTTCCACAGCGCCAACACATCTCCGATACAGAAAGGTACATTATATGTAAGCGGGTAGGATATCTATACCATCTCGTGAGGATTTTACAATTATTTTCTGGTGCTGCACACGCAGTGAAAAGTTTGTGTAAAAAATGAAAGGTTTTTGCCATTCAGGGGACGAAAAATCGATGCTAAATCATTTTCCCATGCTTGTACATAGCCCAGATTCTCTCTACTTGCGTTTTGTATTAGAAGGCTATACAGAATTGAGATTGTATGAGCGGGAGAAGCGTTCTGTAAAAAGATACCCTCAAACGTTTTGGGTGTAGATCCAAAGAAGCACGGTTCCCCCAGGGAACCAATGTACGAGCATAACTGGGTATACTCAAGCCATGTTAAGTGAATCAAGGGGTTTTGGGATTTCATGTCCGCAAATGTCGGGAAAGATGTATCAGAGGCAATATGGTGCCATCTTATGTCATCTATTTTTTTCCATATAAAAAAGGTGTTTCTATTATATCCAGCTGAAAAAGCGGGATTATAAAATAACGGTGTGAGAGGGCCATTATAAAAGTACAGGATATTTTTGCAGACCAAGGAGTCCCATACTTTGAGAGTAGATCTCAACAGAAAGGCCTGAGGTTCAATTCGGAGTCTGTGTGAATGGTGGAGCCACGGTAGGTATTTTAATGTTTAATGATAGTAGTGAATACCTGTTCTAGTGATACCCATTGTTTGACATTGCCAGAGAAGTGCCAATCTAATAACCGAATTAAGAGCGACGCAGTGTGATATAATTTAAAATCGGGTATACTTGCTCCTCCCATCGATTTGGGTCTAACTAGTGTATGAATACTAATTCTTGGTCTAGAGTTGCCCCATACAAACCGAGTGATTGCTCTTTTGAGCTTAGAGAAAAAGGCTGAGGGGGGATGATGGCAATTGCTTGAAAAATATATAGGAACTTTGGAAGGACATCCAGTTTGAGGGCGTTCATCCTGCCGAACCAAGAAAGCACCTTCTTATAATATGTCTCTAGTTCTTTAAGTGTGCAATCTAGAAGAGGCAGGTAATTCACGGCATACAGTTTGGACAGGTCAGACGGGATGAGCACCTCAAAATATTTAAGGGCATGACTCTGCCATTTAAAGGGGAAATTAGATAGCATCTAATTGTGGCAATGATATGTTAGGGGCCTCAGTTTTTGATTAGTTAACTTTAAAGTTGCTTAGATTACCGAACGTAACAAATTTTTGTCTAATGTTAGGGAAGGAAATATGTGGTTGGGAGGCATATAGTAGGAGGTCGTCTGTAGAGATGAGCGAACTTATGAAAAGTTCGGTTCGGCAGGTTCGCCGAATTTTCGAGAAAAAGTTTGATTCGGACCGAACTAGTTCTGACCGAACCTGTAATACAAGAAAGCCCCTAAAAATCGTGTATAACACTGTTTAACCCCTTAAGGATGCAGCCTAGTTTTGGCCTTAAAGGAACAGTGTCATCACAAATTATTTTTTTATATGTTAAAGATGTTAGTGCTTTATTAAAAACGTTTATATTTATTTTTGTGTTTGTGTTTTACTTTTTCTTATTTTTACACTTTTTCTTCCCTATGGGGGCTGCCATTTTTTGTTCCATTTCTGTATGTGTCGATTAACGACACATACAGACATGGAATACGGCAGCCACAGTCCCATAGGGACTGCGAACGGCTCCCGTCCCATTCACTTGTGTGTACGGCGTCTGTGTGGGAACTGCGCATGCGCCGCTCCCACACAGTCCAATTTGAAATTGGCACCATCCGGCGCCATTTTCCTGTGGACCGGAAGTCGCGGCCGGACAGTAATATTACTACTTCCGGTCGCGGCTTCCGGACTTGTGCACTTGCACCAGCGGCAGCAGACTGAGCGGACGGGCCGGAGGGAGCCGCGGCGGCAGGAGCAGGTAAGAGATTTAAATGTATGTTCCGTGTTTGTGTGTGTTTACTACTGTATGTAAACCTACTACACTGTGTGTTAGCTCAAAAAATGGCGACACACAGTGTAGGAGGTTACACCGTTCAAACCCCTCGTTTATCCCGGCACTAGCCAGGATAAAGGAGGGGGGGATGCTGAGAGCTCACTAGAGCGAGGGCTTTTCATCCAATGTTGCAATGCTGCAATTTTGGGAATAGCTCCATCTAGTGACCAGAAATGGGTAATATTATAAATTAGAATTAATTTATAATATTTCCTGACTAGTGAAAAAAATAAAAAAAATTTGAACAATGTTTAATCACCCACACACTACATGTTTAATTTTTTAAAAAAAACATGTTTTTCTGGCAACACATTGCCTTTAAGGCTCAGAGGCCATTTTTCAAATCTGACATATTTCACTTTATGTGGTAATAACGTCGGAATGCTTAAACTTACCCAAGCGATTCTGAGAATGTTTTCTCGTGACACATTGGGCTTCATGTTCGTGGTAAAATTTGGTCGATATATTCAGTGTTTATTGGTGAAAAATTGCAAAATTTAGAGAACATTTTGAAAAAATTGAATTTTTCAGAATTGAAATGCATCTGCTTGTAAAACAGACGGTTATACCACCCAAAGTAGTTACTAGTTCACATTTCCCATATATCTACTTTAGATTGGCATCGTTTTTTGAACATTATTTTATTTTTCTTGGACTTTACAAGGCTTAGAACATAAACAGCAATTTCTCATATTTTTAAGAAAATTTCAAAAGCCTTTTTTTTAAGGTAGCTCTTGAGATCTGAAGTGGCTTTATGGGGCCTATGTATTAGAAACCCTGATAAAACACCCCATTTTAAAAACTAGACCCCTCAAAGTATTCAAAACAGCATTTAGAAAGTTTTTTAACCCTTCAGGCATTTAACAGGAATTAAAGCAAAGTGGAGGTGAAATTTGCAAATTTCATTTTTCTTGCTGAATTTCAATTTTATTCATTTTTTTTTCTGTAACACAGAAAGTTTCACCAGAGAAATACTACTAAATATGTATTGTCCAGATTCTGCAGTTTTTAGAAATGTCCCACATGTGGCCCAACTGCGCTCGTGGACTAAAACACAAGCCCTAGAAGCAAAGAAGCACCTAGTGCATTTTGAGGCCTCTTTTTTTATTAGAACAGATTTTAGGCAGCATGCCAGGTTTGAAGAGGTGTTGAGGTGCCAAAACAGTAGGAATCCCCCAATAGTGACCCCATTTTGGAAACTAAACCCCTCAAGGAATTAATTTATGGTTGTTGTTACCATTTTGACCGCACAGTTTTTTCACAGCACGTATTTGAATTGGGCTGTGAAATGAAAAAAATGAAATTTTTTCCAATAAAATTTCATTTGTGATCAAAATTTCTTATTTTCACAGGGAACAAAATACCCCATTTTGTTGCCCAATTTGTCCTTAGTGTGGCAATACCCCATTTGTGGTGATAAACCCATGGAAGGGCTCAGAAGGAAAGGAGCGCTGTGTGTTCTTTGGAGTCCAGATTTTGCTGGATTGGTTTTCGGGTGCCATGTCGCAATTGCAGAGCCCCAGAGGTATCAAAGCAATAGAAACCAACCACAAATGACCCCATTTTGGAAACTACACCCCTCAAGGAATTCATTTATGGGTGTTGTGACCATTTTGACCCCATAGTTTTTTCACAGAACTTATTTGAATTGGGCTGGGAATGAAAACAAAATTAATTTTTTCCAATAATATGTAGTTTTGGCTGAAAATGTCTTATTTTCACAAGAAACAAAATAGCCCATTCTGTTGCGCAATTTGTTCTGAGTGCCGCAATACCCCATTTGTTGTGATAAACTGCCGTTTGGGCCCATGGGAGGGCTCAGAAGGAAAGGACCACCATTTAGCCTACTGGGGATTTTCTAGTGCGAAGTCATGTATGCAGAAGCACCTGAGGTACCAGTACAGTTGAAACCCGCAAGAAGTGACACCGTTTTAATAACTACACCCTTAAGGCATTCATCTAGAGGTGTAGTGAGCATTTTGACCAGAGACCTACACCCCATAAACTGTAATGTGGGTTTTCTCGGGTATGGCAATACCCTACATGTGGCTATTATCAGCTGCCTGGACACACAGCAGGGCTCAGAGGGGAAAGATGAGGGGGGATATGCTGTGCGGAGTGCATCAGGGTAAGTAAAATTGGGGTAAATTATAAACCAAGGGATGTATGATAAATTTGAAAACTGACTTTCATACAGAGCTCTGGTTTTTCGGGACACGTGTCACATTGATATATTGTGTCATCCCTTATCGCCCTCTTATAGCAGACTTTGCACCTCTTTTGACTTTTTCCCTTCTTGCCAGTTTGGGGAACTTCTCCTGGAAAGTGTTGCCGCCTTGGTACGATGCGTGTGGCCCCGCTTCCAGAAGTACTGGGTGCCCCCCCTTCTTGGTCCCTAAAGATTAGGTTCTTGATAATCACCTCTTGAAATTCCAGGAAAGTTCCCGTCTGGCCTGCACATCGACGTAGCACGTACGCATTGTACAATGCCATCTGTATGATATGCCCGGCCAGCTTCTTATACCACACCGCATGGCGCTGTAGGGCTTCAAGATTTGATCTTACAAGTCCATCCCTCCCATGTACCTATTGTTGTCCAGGATGCAGTCTGGTTTGGAGGTGGCGTTCCCTTCATATAGCCTAAACCTGTAGGTATACCCGGATTCACTCTCGCAGCTTATACATCTTTACGCCATACCTTGCCCTCTTACCCGGCAGGTACTGGCGGAATTGAACCCTCCCTTTAAAATGTACCAGGGACTCCTCAATAGAAATACACTTCTCGGGGGTGTATGCTTGGGAAAACCGGGCACTGAAACGGTCTAATAGGGGTCTCCGTTTATACAAACGGTCAAAACTGGGGTCATCTCGGGGTGGGCACGGCTCATTATCAGTATAATGTAAGAAGCGAAGTATTGCCTCATTTATTTATTTTTTTAGGTTCCAGTTCAGTTCTGAAGTTGCTTTGAGGGGCCCATATATTAGAAACCCCTATCAAACACCCCATTTTAGAAACTAGACCCCTCAAAGTATTCACAACAGCATTTAGAAAGTTTATGAACCCTTTAGGTGTTTCACAGAAATTTAGAGCAAAGTAGAGGTGAAATTTACATTATTTTTTTTTTGTCAGAAAATCCTCTTTATACCATTTTTTTTATAACACAAAAGGATTTATCAGAGAAACGCAACTTAATACGTATTGCCCAGATTCTGCCGTTTTGAGAAATATCCCACATGTGGCCCTAGTGCGGTAATGGACTGAAGCACCGGCCTCCGAAGCAAAGGAGGACCTAGTGGATATTGAGGCCTCTTTTTTATTAGGCACCATGTCCGGTTTGAAGAGGTCTTGTGGTGCCAAAACTTTAGGAACCCCCCAAAAGTGACCCCAATTTGGAAACTAGACCCCTTGAGGAATCCATTGTAGTTTTCTTGGGGTGCATGCGGCTTTTTGATCAGTTTTTATTCTATTTTTAGGTGGCGTGGTGACTAAAAAACAGCAATTATACTATTGTTTTTTATTCTTTTTTTTTTACTGCGTGCACCGTGCGCTATAAATGACATATTCACTTTATTCTGCGGGGCGATACGATTACGTCGATACCAGATGTTTATAGTTTTATTTTATGTCTTATGGCGTTTGCACAATAAAATATGTTTTGTAAACAATCATTCACTTTTTGTTTTACCTTATTCTAAGAGCCATAACGTTTTTATTTTTCCATCAATAAAGCCGTGCGAGGACTTATTTTTTGTGTAACGAACTGTAGTTTCAATCAGTACCATTTTTCGGTACATGCAACTTTTTGATCTCTTTTTATTCCATTTTTTGGGAGGTGAAGTGACCAAACAATTGTGATTGTGGTTCGGTTTATTATTATTTTCTTTTACGGCGTTCACCGTGCGGGATAAATAACAAAATAATTTTGTAGTTCAGGCCGTTACGGACGCGGCGATACCAATTATGTATAGTTTATTTGTTTATTTATATATTTTTATTAATAATAAATGACTGATAAGGTGATAAGGGGGATTTTTACTTTTAATACTTTTAAAACTTTTATTTTCTTATTTTTACACATCTTTTTTTAACTTTTTTTTTACTGTATTACTTTGTCCCACTAGGGGACTTGAGGGCAGGAGGCCCTGATCGCAATTCTAATACACTGCACTACATGCGTAGTGCAGTGTATTAGAACTGTCAGCTACTCACTGACAGCAAGCATAGTGGGTCCTGACGTTGTCAGGACCCACTAGGCTTCCGTCTATGGCATAGCCGGACGCCATTGTTTGGTGTCCGGTTGCCATAGTCACCATCGCCGGCCGCTATCGCGTAGCAGGCCGGCGATGGCAGCTTAACCCCTAAAAAGCCGCGATCTCTATAGACCGCGGATTTTAAGGGGTTAATCAGCGGGGACACAGCGCCTCGGACAAGGGCGTAGCCGAAGCCTCTGCTGGAGGCGGAGCCAGCCACTCCTGTATGGAGGAGAGGAGTGGCCTGGCTAGTAAACACACGGAGCGGCCGCTGCTATGCAGGTCGGCAAGTGAAAGGGGCGGAGCCGGCCACTCCAGAGTGGAGGAGGGGAGTGGCCTGGCTGACAAATGCATAGAGCGGCCGCTGCAAAGCAGCTCATCATATGAAATGCTGATTGAAGCAGAAAACAACATGGTGAAGAATAAAGTTAATAATAGAGTGAATAAAAATGTAAATGTAAACAAAAAATACTAATGAAAATGCAAGTGTAAAAAAAGATGTAAATAATGAAAATATAAATGAAGAAGTGCCTCTCCCTGCCCTGGCACGTGACATGGACACCAATGATGCGGAGGGTTGCGTGGAGGTGCCACTTATGTCATCTGGCGGCCCCTCCAAAGTTGCGCCCGATGATGCAGAGGTGGGGGTTAGGGTCAGGGCAGGGAAGGCGAAGGAAAAACATAATAATGTGGAACCTGGCTTGGCCAAAAGGGTGTTAGGATCACGGGAGGATGTTTCAGCCGGAAGTGTGGGGGGGGGCTGGCGCTCCCCTGCCCAGTGCCCCGAGCAGGACTTATGCCGGGGTAGTGGGGGGGGAACCATCGGCCCGCCCGCCCTCGTACTCGGGCCCTGGGGAGGGTAACTTGCAACAGCGCCTCCTGCAGGCCTTAAGGGAGGGGAAGCAGTCCCTAACCATAGAGGGTGTGCAGAGGGATCTATCCTTCTGGATAGATAGGTACGGGTTAGAGGCCTTCCGAGAGAAAAGAGGAGATCAGTGGTCACTCCCGACAACCGGGCAGGCTGTGGTCAGGAGGAATGTGGTCTGTCTCCGGTGGCATGGCAATGAAATCTGTCCTCCCAGAAAAACGGTGGTGGAGCTGCTGCTGGGGATGGGCTTCAGGGCGCGTGACATCTTCGCCCTTATACATCCTCATGGCTCAGCTGAGTTCGACATCAGCTTTGTTCAACCGGGAGGCCTAGAGGTCTTCAGGGGGAATTATGAGCTGGTGAGAAACGAGCCCAGCTGGCAGGATTTTGCTGCACAAGCAATATCCCGTCAGAATGGTCTCTTGCGTTGACATCATGACCTGGCTAAGTCGGTATGGGGAAGTAGTGGAAATGCCCAGGAAGAACCTGGACGAGTTTGGCATCTGGTCGGGGGCCTGGACGTTTATGGTGAAACTTAAACGTCTGGGGCAAACTGTGTCCCACATCCCATCTTCTGCTTTCCTTGGAAGGGATCATATCCTGGTCTTCTACCAGGGGCAACCGAGGCTGTGTCACCGGTGTGGCGACCCCTCGCATTTGAGTACAGCCTGCACTGTGCGGAAGTGCGCTCATTGTGGGGGGATAGGCCGCATCGTGTGACCAGATTATGTGTCACCTGCGTGGTGACTTAGGTCACCCATTCAGTAGGTGTCCCCGCTCCGTGGTCAATGCCGTCATCGGGCCTGCAGGAGGAGAGAGTGGGGTGGCTCCTGTGTGTGAGGGGGCGTGCAGAGATGGCGAAGCAAAAGGGCAAGTGAAGACATCAAGGAAAGGGCTCCAGCCTTCCTACCATCGAAGGCTGGAGAAGAGGCAAAAGGAGAGGGAGCTGAGGGAAACCCAGGCAACTGAGCGGACCTCTGGCCTGAACCCGGAGCCTGCCCTGAGGACGGATGCCCTTGGGGACGCTGAATTGGATGAGGAGGTCAGGAGGATCCAGAGGGAGCAAGCGGCTGAAGACTCTCAATCCTCCCAATATGAACGTGTTGGTGAGGAAGAGAGGGTACAGCCTAAAAAAACACCAGGGACACAGGGCAAGATCTTGAGTGGGCCAAAGTCATCTGGCCATGCCCCGGCCACGGAAGGCAACATCTGCACCCCTCTGGTGCTCTCCCCCAACCGCTACCAAGCTCTCATGGATTTTCTAGCTCTTCAGCAAAGTGAAGAGGAGGGTGAGGTAGGGGTCTCAGAGGGCGCTGAACCCCTTCCCCCGAGAGGTACAAAGGCCTCTGGGGCAGGGGTCAACCTGGGGCAGGCGGACGAGGATGGGAGTGTGAGTGAGGGGGGGGGGAGGTCCGCCAGGAGGGAATGGACTCCACCACCTCCAAAAAACGTACAAAAAAAGGAAGAGAGTCTGGGGGGTCCTCCTCAGACCATGACAGGAGTGGGAAGAAGAAAGCCATCTAATTTTATCATCCACCATTAATGTCGCCAGCATTAAGTCGGATATGGCTAAATTTATGGCCTTTGATTTTCTCAGCCGAGTTGAAGCTGACATTTTGTTTTTGCAAGAGACCAGGCTGTCACTTTTGGCAGACGTCGTAAAAGCCAGGAGGGATTGGCGACGCGGGCCCTCCTACTGGTCTCTTGCGGCCGAGCCATATAGCGGTGTGGCGGTTCTTTTCACCGCACCGGTAAAATGCAGACGGATGATAGAATTAGAAATGGGAAGGTGCCTGATTTTAGATGTTCTCATAAAGGGACAAGAATTGCGATTAATCAACATCTATGGTCCCCAAACTAAGTGGGACCGGAAAAGTCTCTTTATGAGGATTAAGCCTTTCCTTTTTTCTAGGCGACAGGTCATCTTTGGAGGGGATTTTAACACTGTCGTTAGACCCCGCGATAGAGGAGGTTCCATAGACAGACTGGCCTACGATAGTGTAGCCTTAAATAGCATAGCTAGCGAGGCTCGCCTGGTGGATATCCACATCAGGCATACCCCAGGTCACCCCCGGTTCACCTATCAAAGAGGAAGCTGTAGGTCTAGGATAGATAGGTTTTTTTTGAAGGAGGAAGCCATCTCTTCACCAGTGTCCGTTGTTGAGGTGGAATTCTCAGACCACTGTATGATTTTGTTTTCTCTGAACATTGCAGAATCCCTTCGGATGGGTCGAGGTATATGGAGGCTGAATTCCACTCTCCTGGAAGAAGCGGAAATAAGACAGGCCTTTGAAGATTTTCTCCAGGACCAGGTACCTTTGTTGGATCTAGGTGGCACTAAGTCTGAGTGGTGGGAGTTGTTCAAATATCGGGTGGCAGGATTTTTCCGCCGGCTTTCAGGCCTCAGGTCCATGAGCAGGTACCGCCTGTATCGGGAGCTGAGGAGAAAACTCGAACGTCTGGTCTCGGACGGAGGTAGCCAGGAGGAGATCTCCGGGGTGAAAGCGTTGCTCAAGAGGTGTCAGTATGATAGGCACGCATCTTTGGTTCTTGAGAGGGATTTCGCGAGGTACCGCTCGCCCGACCCCTACAGGAACTGTAAGATGTCAGTGAGTTGTAAAATAGTGACAGGACTAATAGACAGTACAGGGTCCCTGAGGAGATCCAAGTCAGGGATTCTGGAGGTCGTTAGTTCCTTCTACTCTCACTTTTTGGGTAGGCAGGATCCAGACCGAGAAGAGATGTCGGCTTTCTTGGCTGAAACTATCCCTGAGCCGGGAGAGGACTCCTCCCTTAATGTATTGATAGATCCAATCAAAGAAGAAGAAGTAATGCTGGCGATTGACGGACTAGGTCTGAAAAAATCGTGAGGGCCGGATGGCTTAACATCCGAGTTCTATAAGACCTTTAAAGGAACCCTAGTTCCTCTCTTGACAGTGGTATTTAACCCCTTCCCTCTTTAGCCACTTTTGACCTTCCTGACAGAGCCTCATTTTTCAAATCTGACATGTTTCACTTTATGTGGTAATAACGTCGAAATGCTTTCACCTATCCGGTCGATTCTGAGAATGTTTTCTCGTGACACATTGGACTTTAAGATAGTGGTAAAATTGGGTGGATACATTCAGTATTTAATTGTGAAAAACACGAAAATATAGTGAAAAATTGCAAAAATTAGCATTTTTCTCAATTTAAATGTATCTGCTTGTAAGACAGGCAGTTATAACACACAAAATTGTTGCTAATTAACATCCCCATATGTCTACTTTAGATTGGCATCGTTTTTTGAACATCCTTTTATTTTTCTATGACCTCACAAGGCTTAGAACTGTAGCAGCAATTTCTCACATTTTCAAGAAAATTTCAAAAGGCTATTTTTACAGGGGCCAGTTCAGTTGTGAAGTGGTTTTGAGGGCAATATATATTAGAAACCCCCAAAAAGTCACCCCATTTTAAAAACTTCACCCCTCAAAGTATTCAAAACAGCATTTAGAAAATGTCTTAACCCTTTACACATTTCACAGGAATTAAAGCAAAGTAGAGGTGAAATTTACAAATTTCATATTTTTTTGCAGAAATACATTTTTAATAAAAAAAAATTTATAACACAGAAGGTTTTACCAGAGAAATGCAACTCAATATTTGTTGCCCAGTTTCTGCAGTTTTAGGAAATATCCCACATGTGGCCGTAGCGTGCTACTGGACTGAAGCACCGGCCTCAGAAGCAAAGGAGCACCTAGAGGATTTTGGGGCCTTATTTTTGTTAGAATATATTTTAGGCAACCTGTCAGGTTTGAAGGGCTCTTGCGGTGCCAAAACAGTGAAAATCCCCCAAAAGTGACCCCATCTGGGAAACTAGACACCTCAAGGAAATTATCTAGGGGTACAGTGAGCATTTTGACCGCACAGGTTTTTTACAGAAATTATTGGAAGTAGGCCGTGAAAATTAAAATCAACATTTCTTCAAAGAAAATGTAGGTTTAGCGATTTTTTTTGTCATTTCCACAAGGACTAAAGGAGAAAAAGCACTGCAAAATTTGTAAAACAATTTCACCCGAGTAAAACACTACCCCACATGTGGTAATAAATGGATATTTGGACACACGGCAGGGCTTAGAAGGGAAAGAGCGCCGTTTGGCTTTTGGAGCTCAAATTTAGCAGGAATGGTTTGAGAGGCCATGTCACATTTACAAAGCCCCTGAGGGGACAAAACAGTGGAAACCCCCCACAAGTGACCCCATTTCGGAAACTACACCCATTGAGGAAATTATCTAGGAGTATAGTGAGCGTTTTGACGCACAGGTTTTTTGCATAAATTATTGGAAGTAGGCTGTGAAAATGATAATCTAAATTTTTTCAAAGAAAATGTAGGGTTAGCTAATTTATTCTCATTTCCACAAGGACTGAAGGAGAAAAAGCACCATAAAATTTGTAAAGCAATTTCTCCCGAGTAAAACAATATCCCACATGTGGTAATAAACGGCTGTTTGAACACACGGCAGGGCTTAGAAGGGAAAGAGCGCCATTTGGCTTTTGGAGTCCACATTTAGCAGGAATGGTTTGCGGAGGCCATGTCACATTTACGAAGCCCCTGAGGGGACAAAACAGTGGAAACCCCCCACAAGTGACCCCATTTTGGAGACTACACCCATTGAGGAAATTATCTAGGGGTATAGTGAGCGATTTGACCCCACAGTTTTTTTGCAGAAAATATTGGAAGTAGGCCCTGAAAATAATAATCTACATTTTTTCAAAAAAAATCTAGGTTTAGCTAATTTTTTCTCATTTCCAGAAGGACTGAAGGAGAAAAAGCACCACAAAATTTGTAAAGCAATTTCTCCCGAGTAAAACAATACCCCACATGTGGTAATAAACGGCTGTTTGGACACACGGCAGGGCTTAGAAGGGAAAGAGCACTATTTGGCTTTTTGAGATCACATTTAGCAGGAATGGTTTGCGGAGGCCAGGTCACATTTGCAAAGCCCCTGAGGGGACAAAACAATGAAAACGCCCAAAAAGGGACTCCATTTAGGAAACTACACCTCTTGAGGAATTCATCTAGGGGTGTAGTAAGCATTTTGACCCCACAGATGTTTCATAGAATTTATTAGAATTAGGCAGTGAAAATAAAAACAGTCCTTTTTCTTCAAGAAGACGTAGCTTTAGCGCAAATTTTTTCATTTTCTCAACAAATAAAGGAAAAAAAGAACCCAAAATTTGTAAAGCAATTTCTCCCGAGTACGGCAATACCCCATATGTGGTCATAAACTGCTGTTGGGGCAAACGGGAGGGCTCAGAAGGAAAGGACCGCCATTTGGAGTGCAGATGTTGCTGGATTGGTTTCTGGGCGCCTGTGGGCCCAAAACAGTGGAAACCCCCCAGAAATGACCCCATTTTGGAAACGACACTCCTAAATGCATTTACCAAGGGGTGTAGTAAGCATTTTAACCCTGCAGGTGTTTTGTAGAAATTAGTGTTCACTCGATGTTGCAGAGTGAAAATGGGATTTTCTTCCATAGATATGCCAATATGTGGTGCCCGGCTTGTGCCACCATAACAAGACAGCCCTCTAATTATTATGCGGTGTTTCCCGGTTTTTGAAACACCCTACATGTGGCCCTAATGTTTTGCCTGGACATATGGCAGGGCTCAGGAGTGAAGAGTACCATGCGGAGTGGAGGCCTAATTTGGCGATTTACAAAGTATTGGTTCACAACTGCAGAGGCTCAGATGTGAAATAATAAAAAGAAACCCCTGAGAAGTGACCCCATTATGGAAACTGCACACCTCAAGGCATTTATTAAGAGGTGTAGTGAGCATTTTCACCCCACAGGTCTTTTCCATAAATGAATGCACTGCGGATGGTGCAAATTAAAAATTTATATTTTTCCCTAGATATGCCATTCAGTGGCAAATATGTCATGCCAAGCTTATGACGCTGGAGACACACACCCCAAAAATTGTTAAAAGGGTTCTCCCGGGTATGACGATGCCATATATGTTGAAGGAAACTGCTGTTTGGGCACGCTGTAGGGTTCAGAGCCGAGGGAGCACCATTTGGCTTTTGGAGAGCGGATTTTGCTTGGTACTAAATTTGTTTGAGTATTGCTGGTGTTTTATAATGTGGGGGTACATGTAAGCGGGGCGGAGTATATAAGGGGCATAGTCAGGTGGTATGAAAAAAATAAAATAATCCATAGATGTGTGTTACGCTGTGAAGTAATCCTTTCCGCACAGGCCAGTGTCGCACTGATAAATGGTGTAATTTCTTATCCCCCTTTTGGTCCACACTCCGCACCTTTGTAGTTTGAGGAATTTTGCTTGGAAAGTCTTGTCCTGGTATAATACGGGCACCGTCGCTTCCAGCGGATATGTTTGGGCCCTCCCTTTCCTGGTTCCCTAATTTTAGGTCCTTGATAAATCGCCTCTTCAAACTGAAGAAATGTTCCCCTCGGGCACTGCATATTTTTTTATTTCCTGACTTATTGGAGCCATAACTAATTTTATTTTTCATAGACGTAGCGGTATGAGTGCTGGTTTGTTGCGGGATGAGCTGTAGTTATTATTGGTACCATTTTGGGGTACATGTGACTTTTTGATCACCTTTTATCCTATTTTTTTGGGATGCCAGGTAAAACAAAAAAATGCAATTCTGGCACAGCTTTTTTCGTTTTTATTATACAGCGTTCACCATGCGTTATAAATTACATGTTAACTTTATTCTGTGGGTCAGTACGATTCCGGCGATACCTAATTTATAGAACTTTTTTATGTTTTACAACTTTTTTTCACAATAAAATTACTTTTGTAAAAAGAATGTATTTTTTTTCTGTCGCCAAGTTGTGAGAACCATAACTTTTTAATTTTTTTGTCGACGGAGGTGTATGAGGGCTTGTTTTTTGCGGGACGAGCTATAGTTTTTATAGGTACCATTTTTGGATACGTGCGACTTTTTGATCACTTTTTATTCTAATATTTGTAGGGCAAAGTGACTAAAAAACAGAAACTCTGGTAACGTTTTTTACGTTTTTTTTTACGCTGTTCACCGCGTGCAATAAATAATACAATATTTTGATACATCAGGTCGTTACGGTCGTGGCGATATCAAATACATATGGTTTATTATTATTTTTCAATAATAAAGGACTTGATAAGAGTAAAAGGGGGATTGTGTTTTAGTTGATTACTTGAAACTTTTATTGTTTTCAAACTTTTATTTTGTGCACTTTTTTTTACACTTTTTTATACTTTTTTTACACTTTTCTTCAAGTCCCACTAGGGGACTTGAAGGTCCAACGGTCAGATATTTTTTTCTAATATATTGCACTACCTATGTAGTGCAATGTATTAGATCTGTCAGTCATTCACTGACAGCAAGCCGATTAGGCTTCGCCTCCCGGCGGGGCCTAAATCGGCTTCCGTAATGGCAGAGCAGGAGACCATTGTGTCTCCTGTTGCCATAACAGCAGTCGCCAGTCCCGATTGCCTTTCAGGGCTGGCGATCTGCTAGTAACCGCTACGATGCAGCAATCCTTTTCGATTGCTGCATCGAAGGGGTTAATGGCAGGGATCGGAGCTAGCTCCGGTTCCTGCCATTACAGGTGGATGTCAGCTGTACAGTACAGCTGACTTCCACCGCTGATGACGCCGGATCAGCTCCTGACCCGGCGCCATCTTGCCGGCAGCTACGGAAGCCGATCAGGATCCGCCGCCGGGGCGGATCTTGACCGGCTTCGGTGCTAGGCAGACCGGGAGGCCAGTATTAGGCCTCCGGTTGCCATTGCAGCCACCGGAACCCCGGCAATTTCATTGCTGGGGCTCCGATGAGCTGCAAACACCTTAAGTGCAGCGATCGCGTTTGAGCGCTGCACTTAAGGGGTTAATGGCGGGGATCGAAGCTAATTTCGGTCCCCGCCGTTACAGTCGGATGTCAGCTGTAAGATACAGCTGAGATCCGGTGATGATGGCACCGACTCAGCTTCTGAGCCGGTGCCAAACATTTGACGTACATGTACGGCATTTTGCGGGAAGTCAATGCTTTCCATGACGTACATGTGCGGCAAATGTCGGGAAGGGGTTAATGAGTGTCTATCCTCGGGCACCCTGCCAAAGTCAATGAGGAGGTCAGCTTTGATTGTTTTATCAAAGGGTAAGGATTCGACCCGTATTGAGAATTGGCGTCCCATAGCGCTCCTTAATACGGACAGAAAAGTTCTCGCAAAGGTGCTGTTTAATCGGCTGGTGAAATTTGCACCCCGGCTCCTTTCGCCGGTCCAGCATTGTTCCATTCCAGGCCGCAGCACTTTTAGTGCTGTCCTCAGTGTCAGAGAGGCAGTGGAGCGGGGAAATTCTGGCCAGTGGAAGGGGTACGTCCTGTCCTTGGACCAGGCCAAAGCGTTTGACCGAGTGAATCACGAGTATCTATGGTCGGTCCTTCTGAGGTATGGTCTGCCTGGAGGGTTTGTCAATTGGCTCCAGACCTTATACGCTGGGGCAGAGACTTTCGCGCTGGTTAACGGTTGGGTTGGAACCCCCTTTGAGGTTGGGTCTGGTGTCCGCCAGGGCTGTCCTCTGAGTCCCCTGCTATATGTGTTTGCAATTGACCCTTTTTTAAGAAGGGTTGACCGTGGACCATTGGCGGGGATCGAGGTCGGCTTGGAAGGGCCGGAAGCCACTCAGAGGGTGGTTGCATACGCGGATGACGTCTCCATTTTCGTCTCCTCGCAAGGGGAGGCGGAGTGGGTTATGTCAGAAGTGGAATGTTACTCACGGGCATCTGGGTCCAAGGTTAACCGTGACAAGTGCGTGAGTGTCTGGCTGGGGGGAGGAGATCCTAGTTTTGGTCTCCTGGACACCCTTCCAGAGCCTCAGGGGTCTGCAAAGATCTTAGGAGTGGAATTTGGCCCGGGTGATTATCCCAAGAAAAACTGGGATGTCAGGCTAAAGTTAGTTGCCCAGAAGGTCGACCAATGGAAGGGTTGGTCCTTAACCCTTAGAGAAAGGGTTCACTTGGCCAAAGCTTACCTGGTGCCCATGTTTCTCTACCTTGGCAGTGTGTGCATCTTGCCAGAACCTCTCTGGGCTCGGGTCTATAGCCTGTTCTTCCAACTGTTATGGGGGAACAGGCTCAACCTAATTAAGAGAGAAGTTATGTATCGACCAAGGAGGGTTAGGTATGGTTAACCCAGTGGTGTTCCTAGTGAACACCTTTGTTAAGATCAATATGGCAAACCTCTGGCAAGAGAGGGCTCCTTGGTGGATTCTCTCCTGCAGGGAGTGGTTTCAGCCCTTCTTCCAGGAATGGGAGAGAGGAGGCCAAGTGAAAGACCTGCGCACACCCCACGGACATCTCCCGGCTTATGCCGCCCTGGCCTTGAAGATGGTACGCTGGTGGGGTCTGGAGGTGTGGGAGATCAGGACTATGCTGAGGAAATTCCTCGACAGAAGGGTTCTGATGACCCACTTCCAGAAGCCCCTGGCACTCAAGGACTGCCCAAGTAGTGACCTCGGGGAGGGATTAAAACTTTTAAATTTGGTGAGGATTCCCCAGAAGTTTTGGGATCTGGCTTGGCGCTGCTTCCACGGGAGACTGTACGTAAGGGGCAATTTGAAGTACAGAAACACTGACGACAGAGGATGTCCTCGGGAGGAGTGTAGCGATACACTAGAGAGTAGGGAGCATTTCCTGCTTCATTGCCCCTTTAATGCAGAGGTGTACAAAAGGGTGGGTGCCTCCATCGGCTGGCTCGGCTTAGCCAACCTCTCCTACGCCGGGTGGGCTTATGGGATGTTCGGAGACCTAGGTGGTAGGGACCGTAACACTTCTTTTTTAGTTAGCATAGTGGTTAGGCACTTTACCTGGAACGCATGGTGTCTAGTATCTAAGCAGAGCAAAATCTTTCAGGTGGAAGAGGTTGTAGGGAACATCATCGGTGACCTGGTGAAGGTACGTTCTTTGGAGGTTGATAGACTGGGAGCATCCAAAGTCTCTCACCTATGGAGGGGCTTTTCTTTTGGGGTGCCTTAGGGTATTGACCTTCGGGGGGGGGGGGCTCATCTGGCTCGTCTGGGGGGGGGGGTTCGCCCTCGCTTAGGCACAAAAAAATTAAGCAATAGGTAAAACAATAGGGAAAGGAGGGTGCGAGTTTGGGGCTAGATCAAACATAGGGTAAGAGAAGGTACAGAATTAGGGGAAAGCGATAGGGAATGGTGTCGGCGTGGGTGGATCCTATCCCCGGGGGGGTCGGGTGGGTCTCTTTCTCCTCTTTCTGGTGGTAGGCTGGGATTGTGCACGGCAGAGTTTTTTGTTTTCAGTGCATAAAGGCAGTATAAAGGCTTACAGGAACCGAACTTGGCGCTTTCGGGTTGTGTTTTTGTTGTTATGTATATGCGAGGGAGAGTGACAGGGGTTTAGATAGGTTGGGTGGGGGAATTGGGGAGTGTGGGGAGGATTATATTGATTCTTCTTTTTCTCCCGCTCAGGCTCGGACTATGCAGAACATGAGAGGACATGGGGCGAGGGTCTGAGTGGGAGGTTTACGGTGTGGTGGCGGAGGCCAACATCAGGACTAAGCGGACATGAGAGGACATGAGGCGGGGTGTTGGCCTGGTGTGGTGAAGGGTTAGTTTAGTTAGAGTTAGGGTTAGTAGATATATTTAAAAAAATAAACAAAAATAAATAAATATATAGGTATAGGTGGAAGTGTATATAGGTGTATATATATTCTTATGTATATGTGGATGTATATTAAAGTGTGTTGTATATAAATATGGGTATGTATGTTGGGGGGTTTGACACATTCCGGCTGATTGTTTCAAATGAGTACGGAAGGGAGTGAGTGGGGGCGAATGGATACTGGGAGGTGGCGGGGGGAAACGATAAAGGTTGAATGCGGATGAGTGTAGCTGGATGAGGAATTGGCCAAGTCAGTCCAGGAATATTGAGTAATACAGTGATGTATTAAAAAGTATGTATATAATGTCTCATGTTTATGTTTGTATATGTTGTATTTTGGTTGTGTTTTGTATCGGTTGATGTTGTTGTTATGTTTTTTACTTTTCTAATAAAAAGAATCCATACATGGATGTAAAAGCAACAATCAATGGCTTTTCAAAAGCCCTCCAAAAATTGACCCTTTTTATTGGCAGATGCCCGCCGGGGTTCTTCCATACATGGATGTAAAAGCAACAAGCAATGGCTTTTCACAAGCCCTCCAAAAATTGACCCCTTTTTATTGGCAGATGCCTGCCGGGGTTCTTCCATACATGGATGTAAAAGCAACAAGCAATGGCTTTTCACAAGCCCTCCAGGCCTGCTTGTAGCAGACGGCAGTGGAGGTGTATTGGTGGTAGTAGAGGTAGCCAACATAGACAGCAAGGGTGGTAGTAGTAGTAGCAGCAGCACATTAAAAAAAGAGACTGGACGACAATCACATGACAAAGCCCTGTGGTGGGGCAGGCCTCAGGCCTGCTTGTAGCAGACGGGCGGCAGTGGAGGTGTATTGGTGGTAGTAGAGGTAGCCAACACAGACAGCAAGGGTGGTAGACTGGTAGCAGCAGCACATTAAAAAAAGAGACTGGACAGTCACAGGACAAAGCCCTGTGGTGGGGCAGGCCTGCTTGTAGCAGACGGCAGTGGAGGTGTATTGGTGGTAGTAGAGGTAGCCAACACAGACAGCAAGGGTGGTAGACTGGTAGTAGCAGCACATTAAAAAAAGAGACTGGACGACAGTCATAGGACAAAGCCCTGTGGTGGGGCAGGCCTCAGGCCTGCTTGTAGCCGACGGGCGGCAGTGGAGGTGTATTGGTGGTAGTAGAGGTAGCCAACACAGACAGCAAGGGTGGTAGTAGTAGTAGCAGCACATTAAAAAAAGAGACTGGACAGTCACAGGACATAGCCCTGTGGTGGGGCAGGCCTGCTTGTAGCAGACGGCAGTGGAGGTGTATTGGTGGTAGTAGAGGTAGCCAACACAGACAGCAAGGGTGGTAGACTGGTAGTAGCAGCACATGAAAAAAAGAGACTGGACAGTCACAGGACAAAGCCCAGTGGTTGGGCAGGCCTGCTTGTAGCAGACGGCAGTGGAGGTGTATTGGTGGTAGTAGAGGTAGCCAACACAGACAGCAAGGGTGGTAGTAGTAGTAGCAGCACATTAAAAAAAGAGACTGGACAGTCACAGGACAAAGCCCTGTGGTGGGGCAGGCCTGCTTGTAGCAGACGGCAGTGGAGGTGTATTGGTGGTAGTAGAGGTAGCCAACACAGACAGCAAGACGGTGGCATGTACCCTGCTGCATACGGATAATTGCAAGGACTGGCACACCTTTTCCTCCACATGCTTGTGCAAGGCAGGGACAGCTGTTTGGAGAAGTAATGTCGGCTAGGTATTCGCCACCTAGGCTGAGCGCACGCCATCAATTGCTTGAAGCCGGCGGAGTAGACCAGGTGGTACGGCAGCGACTGCACCACCAACAACTTAGCCAGGTGTGAATTAAGCCGCACGACAAGTGGATGACTGGGTATATATTGTTGCTTATTGGACAACGATTCCGTAATGGATAACTGACGGGACGTAGGAGGAGCACTAGATGACAGTGATGATGATGATGACAACGACATGGTGGATAAGGCCTGGCTACTACTTAGATGACACGGTCTCGGAGCAGCAGCAGCTGCAGAGGGGTCTTCATTAGATGTACATGATGATGGTGGGGCATGTCGATTGTCCCACATGGCCTTGTGATGCCGTTCCATGTGTTTACGTAGAGCGGTAGTTCCTACATTGCTGCCCTGCCCACGCCTTACTTTCTGCTTGCAGATACGGCACTGTGCCATGTTTTCGTCCTCCGGGAAGGTACAGAAAAATTGCCACACGGCAGAGTACCGTAAAGAGGTAGTACCACGTCCACCACCACCACCACCCGAGCTTGCCCTTTGTCTGGCAGGCTTTTTTCGGGAGCCTACACCAGCATCAGTGTCGCCGTCACCGGCTCCTGAGCTGACCCTACCGCTGCAACGTTTTGCAGATTGACTTCTGCCCCTACCTCGGCTTGGCTGTTTATCACGGCCAGTGCCGCCACTACTATCCTCCTCCTCTGACGCCGTCATCACCTCGTCACCTGGTTCCCACGTCCTGTCTAAAACAACATCATCATCATAGCCTTCCTAATCATCCCCGCCACTTCTGTCACTGTGTTGTGAATGTGATGTGGCATCATGGCGGGCTCCATGCCCCCCCTCATTTCTGCATCTGCCACCACGGCTACCACCACCAACACCCCCACTACCGCAGCTATGCGTCTCGGACACCGCTTCCACCTCCACCACCGCCGCAACACACTCCGTTGGCTGACTCGCGGAAAACAAATCATCATCATCACTATGTTGTTCAGTATCTTCCTTC
The DNA here is from genome assembly GCF_050947455.1 of Rhinoderma darwinii. NCBI lineage: Eukaryota > Metazoa > Chordata > Amphibia > Anura > Rhinodermatidae > Rhinoderma > Rhinoderma darwinii. The sequence goes on from NC_134690.1 coordinate 188,565,706, forward strand.
GCACCCGAGGAGATGTCTCTTAGGACTCTCAGGAAAGATGGCTTCCCGCTAGGAAGGGGGAGCGAAGACATAGATGATGGAATGGAAACGCTAGAAATACCTATATTACTACTGTCACTGTGCCAAGGAACTGTAGAGGATCTGGAATCCAACGAAACCTGGCTTGTAGCGAGATTGTCAGAGTCTTCCTGCTGAGATGACCGCGAGCCAGCCAACCAGTCCACAATGGCCGTATTGTCTAAAGTAACCCGCCCACCGGAGGAGATGGACAAGTCTGGCTTGCTGATACTGCTACTACTACCAGCAGGCACATGGCTGCTGCTACTAGTGGAACTGGGCACATGTCTTGTGCCACAAATGCTGGTACTGGGTCTGGCACCAACAGATCCAACATTTGGACTGGAAGAGGAGACGGCATGGGTGTTTTTTCCTCTACCCCGTCCTTTCACAACCTTTTTTTTACCAGACATTTTACTGCTGGAGTGCAGCAAGTTGAATCAAAACCTGGGGGATGAGCCCCTTCTAAAAGCGTATTCACACTACTATCACTACTACAAAGGCTGCCTGTATTGCAAGTTGTATTGTTATTTGTTTGTTATGTTAGCGGCCGGGGATGAGCCCCTTCTAAAAGCGTATTCACACTGACACTGGCTTGCCAAATGGCAATGAATGAGAATTTCTAACAGCCACTGTGCACTCAGGGAATGTTGGGCATTGTAGTACTACTACAAAGGCTGCCTGTATTGCAAGTTGTATTGTTATTTGTTTGTTATGTTAACGGCCGGGGGTGAGCCCCTTCTAAAAGCGTATTCACACACTGACACTGGCTTGGCAAATGGCAATGAATGAGAATTTCTATCAGCCACGCCGCAGTGCACTCAGGGAATGCTGAGGCCTTGTAGTACTACTACAAAGGCTGCCTGTATTGCAAGTTGTATTGTTATTTGTTTGTTATGTTAACGGCCGGGGATGAGCCCCTTCTAAAAGCGTATTCACACACTGACACTGGCTTGGCAAATGGCAATGAATGAGAATTTCTATCAGCCACGCCGCGGTGCACTCAGGGAATGCTGGGCCTTGTAGTACTACTACAAAGGCTGCCTGTATTGCAAGTTGTATTGTTATTTGATTGTTATGTTAGCGGCCGGGGATGAGCCCCTTCTAAAAGCGTATTCACACTGACACTGGCTTGCCAAATGGCAATGAATGAGAATTTCTATCAGCCACTGTGCACTCAGGGAATGTTGGGCATTGTAGTACTACTACAAAGGCTGCCTGTATTGCAAGTTGTATTGTTATTTGTTTGTTATGTTAACGGCCAGGGATGAGCCCCTTCTAAAAGCGTATTCACACACTGACACTGGCTTGGCAAATGGCAATGAATGAGAATTTCTATCAGCCACGCCGCAGTGCACTCAGGGAATGCTGGGCCTTGTAGTACTACTACAAAGGCTGCCTGTATTGCAAGTTGTATTGTTATTTGTTTGTTATGTTAACGGCCGGGTATGAGCCCCTACTAAAAGCGTATTCACACACTGACACTGGCTTGGCAAATGGCAATGAATGAGAATTTCTATCAGCCACGCCGCGGTGCACTCAGGGAATGCTGGGCCTTATAGTACTACTAGGCTGCCTGTATTGCAAGTTGGATTGTTATTTCATTATGTTAACGGCCGGGGATGAGCCCCTTCTAAAAGCGTATTTACACACTGACACTGGCTTGGCAAATGGCAATGAATGAGAATTTCTATCAGCCACTGTGCACCGACTCAGGGAATGCTGGGCGTTGTACTACTACAAAGCCTGCCTGTATTGAAAGTTGGATGCAACAGGGATGAGCCCCTTATAAAAGCGTATTCACACACTGGCTGAGTAGTGAGTAGTGAATGAGCCCCTTCGAGTGCTGGATTCCTGGCTTTTAGATTCCTAAAGCTTTCCCTTACTGCACAGAGATGCTCTCCCTACAGCTCCTGTCTGTAAAATGGCCGCTGAGCTCCGTGCATAGACTTTTATTGCAGGCTTAAGCCCGCCCCTATGGTGCCTCCCGATTGGCTGGGAGAGCCGTTTGCAAGGCATTATGGGGTAGCCTGATGTCAGGTGATCTTGTGAAATCCTCCATTTTAGATTTAACATGTGGCAGGCGCCAAAATGTAGCCGGGTTCGGTCAAAACGGGTTCGGCCGAACCCGGTGAAGTTCGGATTCACTGCGAACCAAACTTTTCCGGAAGTTCGGACCGAAACCGGGTTCGGTTGTCCCGGTTCGCTCATCTCTAGTCGTCTGCGTAAAGGGCGGATTTATGATGGGTCGATCCAATTTGTATTCCATGTTTGTTTGGAATTTGTTATATTCTGTTATAGTCTTCTTTCTTTTAGCTCCCATTTGAAGGTTGTTCTGGGCTTTTTGAAGGTATGCAATGGCTGCGAAGGGTCTCAGGAGCGGGAGACGAGCAGACACGCATCTTCACTCCTCCATAGCCAGGTCACGCCCCATCCTATACACTATTAAAAAAGTTTCATGTACAACAAGTAATATGCTGGATGTCATGAGCTAGAAAAGCACACAACATAGATATAAAACAAAAATAATATAGCATACAGTTAAAATGTAAGCAACCTTTGAAGAACAGAATGATGGAGTACCTGCCAGGATTATGCACTCATAAGTCTCATTCAGTAAAAAAATGTGTAACATTTAAATGACTGGTACTAAATCATAGTCCACAAAACAAAAAAGAGGAATAATAGTGCTTAGAACATAGCCTTTTCAACGTTTTGACATTACAATCCCTATGTATCAAACAAGTGATACTGTTAATGAAATCCTGGAATCCTCAATTTAATTTGTTGGGTTATCTCCCATTCAGTATAGTCCACCTGGACATATTACTTTGTAAACAATTTGAATTTAACGTGTTTTAAAAAAAGATACTTAATTCCTGACCTGGAAAGCTAAATTATCCATCATGGGAATTGTGTCTCTTTGTGCAGCAGGGAAAGGGGTTGTCTGAGTCTGCAGGGTGTCCAGGCCTTGAGGCAGCAAGCCAACCCAAAACCATGATGCTCTCTCCACCATGCTTTATAGCTGAGATGAGGTTTTGGTGTTGGTGTGCACTGTTTTTATTCCTTCAAACATAGCGTTGTGCATATGTGCTAGAAACAGGGGTGTCGCTAGGAAAGGCTGGTCCCCATAGCAAACATTTGACTGCCCCCCATAGGTGACACACACAGCCCCCCTTATAGATAGTGCCCTCTGTAGACACTGCCCCCTGTAGATTGTGCCATACAGCCCTCCTAGTAGATAGTGCAACACAGCTCCCCCCATTGTATACAGTGCCACCCTTGTATATAGTGCCACCCTGCTCCCTCCCTTGTATCTAGTGCCACACAGCACCCCCTTGTATATAGTGCCCCCTGTAGATATTGCCTCCTGTAGATTGTGCCATAAGCCCCCCTAGTAGATAGTGCCACACAGCTTCCCCCTTGTATATAGTGCCACCATGCTCCCATTTATATATAGTGCCAACCTGCTCCCCCCTTGTGTATAGTGCCACCCTGTTCACCCTTTTATATAGTGTCACACAGCATCCCTTGTATATAGTGCCAACCTGCTCCCCCTTGTATATAATGCCACCCTGCTCTCCTCCTTGTATTTAGAGCCACCCTGCTCTCCACTTGTATATACTGTCACCCTGCTCCTCCTTGTATTTAGTGCCACGCTGCTTCTCCTTGTATATAGTGCCACAGAGCTTCCACTTGTCTATAGTGCCACACTGCTCCCCCTTGTATATGGTGCCACCCTGCTCCCCACTTGTATATAGTGCCATCCCTGCTCCCCCTTGTATTTCGTTCCACCCTGCTCCTCCTTGTATATAGTGCCACACAGCTCCCCCTTGTCTATAGTGCCACGCTGCTCCCCCCTTGTACATAGTGCTACCCTGCTACCCCTTGTATAGTGCTCCTCCCTTGTATATATTGCCACCCTGCTCCCCCTTGTATAGCGCTCCTCATTGTATATAGTGCCACACAGCTCCCCCTTGTTTTTAGTGCCACACTGCTCCGCCTTGTATATAGTTTCACCATGCTCTCCCCTTGTATATAGTTTCACACAGCCCCCTTGTATATAGTGCCACCCTGATCCCCCTTGTATATAGTGCCACACTGCTCCCCCTTGTATATAGTGCCACCTAGTCCCCCCTTGTTTATAGTGCCACACTGCTCCCCCTTGTATGTAGTGCCCTCCTGCTTCCCCCTTTGTATATAGTGTCACACAGCACCCCTTGTTTATAGTGCCACCCTATTCCCCACTTGAATATAGTGCCACCTGGTCCCCCTTGTATATAGTACCACCCTGCTCCCCCTTGTATATAGTGCCCTCCTGCTTCCTCCTTGTATATAGTGTCACACAGCACCCCTTGTATATAGTGCCACCCTGCTCCCCCTTGTCCATAGTGCCACCCTGCTCCACATTGTATAGCGCTCCTCCCTCCTAAATAGCACCACCCTGCTCCCCCTTGTATAGCCCTCCTCCCTTGTATATAGCGCCACCCTGCTCCCCCCTTGTATAGCGCTCCTCCTTGTATATAGTGCCACACAGCTCCCCCTGGTCTATAGTGCCACAGTGCTCCCCCATGTATAGCGCTCCTCCTACATGTATATAGTGTTACACAGATCCCCCTTGTCTATAGTGCTACACTACTCCCATTTTATATAGTGCCACCCTGCTCTCCCCTTGTATATAGTTTCACGCTGCTCCCCCTTGTATAGCGCTCCTCCTTGTGTAGCGCTCTTTCTTGTATATAGTGTCACACTGTTCCCCATTTTCTATAGTGCCACCCTGCTCCCCCTTGTATAGCGTTCCTTCTTGTATAAAATGCCACACAGCTCCCCCTTGTCTACAGTGCCACACTGCTCCCCCTTGTATATAGTGACACCCTGCTCCCTCCTTGTATATAGCGCCACACTGCTCCTTCTTGTATAGCGCTCCTCTTTGTATATAGTGCCACTCAGCTCCCCCTTGTCTATAGTGCCACACTGCTCCCCCTTGTATATAGTGCCACCCTGCTCCCCTTGTATATAGTACCATCCTGCACCCCCTTGTATATAGTGCCACACAGCCCCCTAGTAGATAGTGCCACCCTGATCCACTTGTCTATAGTGCCACACTACTCGCCCTTGTATATAGTGCCACCCTGCTCCCCCTTGTATATAGTAACATCCTGAACCCCCTTGTATATAGTGCCACCCTGCCCTCTTTTATATAGTGCCACCATTCTCCCCCCTAGTAGATAGTGCCAAACTGCTCCCCCTTGTGTATATAGTGCCACTCTGCTCCCCCTTGTATATAGTGCCATCCTGCTCTCCCTTTGTGTATATTGCCATCCTGCTCCGCCTTGTCTATAGTGCCACACAGCCCCCCTTTGTATAAAGTGCAACCCTGCTCCCCAATTGTATATAGTGCCACCCTGCTCCACCTTTTATATAGTAACACCATGCTCTCCCCTTGTATTTAGTTCCACCCTGCTCGCTCCTTGTATATAGTGCCTTACAGCCCGCTTATATAATGTGCCACCCTGCTCCCCCTTGTATATAGTGCCACCCTGCTCACCCTTGTATATAATACCACCCGCCCCCTTGTATATTGTGCCCTCTGCCCCCCTTGTATATAGTGCCACCCTGCTCCCATCTTGTATCTTGTGCCACCCGGCTCCCCCATTGTATATGGTGCCACCCGGCTCCCCCTTGTATTCAGTGCTGCCCTGCTCCCTCCTGTATATTGTACCACCCTGCTCCCCAACAATGTATATAGAGACACACAGTCCCCTTGTATATAGTGCTCCCTTCCTGCTCCCCTTTGTATATAGTGCCACCCTGCTCCCCCATGTATATTGTTCCACCCTGCTCCCCCTTGTAAATAGTGCCACCCTACTACCCCCTGGTATAAAGCACCACCCTTCTCCACCCTTGAATATAGTGCCACCCTGCTCCGTCCCTTGCATCTAGCGCCACACAGCCCCCCACTTGTATACAGTGCCCCCTGTAGATATTGCCCCCCTGTAGATTGTGCCATACAGCCCCCCTAGTAGATAGTGCTACACAGCTTCCCCCTTGTACATAGTGCCAACCTGCTCCCCCATGTATATAGTGCCACCCTGCTCCCCTTGTTTATAGTTCCACCCTGCTCCCCCTTGCATATAGTGCCACACAGCCTCCCTTGTATATAAGGCCCCCTTCTCCCCCTTGTATATAATTCCACCCTGCTCTTCCCCATATATATAGTGCCACCCTGCCCTCCACTTGTATATACTGCCACCCTGCTCCTCCTTGTTTTTAGTGCCACACTGCTCCTCCTTGTATATAGTGCCACAGAGCTCCCCCTTGTCTTTAGTGCCACCCTGCTCCCCCTTGTATATTGTGCCACCCTGCTCCCCCTTGTATTTAGTGTCACACTGCTCCTCCTTGTATATAGTGCCACCCTGCTCCCCCTTGTATATAGTGCCACCCTGCTCCCCCCTTGTATATTGTGCCACACGGCTCCCCCTTGTATATTGTGCCACCCTGCTCCCCTTGTAAATAGTGCCACCCTGCTCCCACCTGGTATATAGCGCCACCCTTGTATATAGTGTCACCCTGCTCCCTCCCTTGTATCTAGTGCCACACAGCCCCCCTTGTATATAGTGCCCCCTGTAGATATTGCCCCCTGTAGATTGTGCCATACAGTCCCCCTAGTAGATAGTGCCACACAGCTTCCCCTTGTATATAGTGCCACCCTACTCCCCCTTTGTATATAGTGCCACCCTGCTCCCCCCTTGTGTATAGTGCCACCCTGCTCCCCCCTTATGTATAGTGACTCCCTGCTCCCCCTTTGTATATAGTGCCACCCTGCTCCCCCTTGTATATAGTGCCACACAGCCTCCCTTTTATATAGTGCCACCCTGCTCCCCCTTGTATATAATGCCACCCTGCTCTCCACTTGTATATACTGCCACCCTGCTCCTCCTTGTATTTAGTGCCACACTGCTCCTTCTAGTATATAGTGCCACAGAGCTCCCCCTTGTCTATAGTGCCACACTGTTCCCCCCTTGTGTATGGCGCCACCCTGCTCCCCAATTGTATATAGTTTCACCCTGCTCCCCCTCGTATATAGTGCCACACAGCTCTCCTTTGTCTATAGTGCCACACAGCTCTCCCTTGTCTATAGTGCCACACTGCTCCTCCTTGTATATAGTGCTACACTGCTCCCCCTTGTATAGTGCTCCTACCTTGTATATAGTGCCACCCTGCTCCCCCTTGTGTAGCGCTCCTCCTTGTATATAGTGCCACACAGTTCCTCCTTGTCTATAGTGTCACGCTGCTCTCCCATGTATATAGTTCCACCCTGCTCTCCCCTTGTATATAGTTCCACACAGCCCACTTGTATATAGTGCCACCCTGCTCCTCCCTTGTATATTGTGCCACCCTGCTCCCCTTGTAAATAGTGCCACCCTGCTCACCCCTGGTATATAGCGCCACCCGTGTGTGTATATAGTGTCACCCAGCTCCCTCCCTTGTTTCTAGTGCCACACCGCCCCCCTTGTATATAGTGCCATTGTAGATATTGCCCCCTGTAGATTGTGCCATACAGCCCCCCTAGTAGATAGTGCCACCCTGCTCCTCCCTTGTATATTGTGCCACCCTGCTCCCCTTGTAAATAGTGCCACCCTGCTCCCCCCTGGTATATAGCGCCACCCGTGTGTGTATATAGTGTCACCCTGCTCCCTCCCTTGTTTCTAGTGCCACACAGCCCCCCTTGTATATAGTGCCATTGTAGATATTGCCCCCTGTAGATTGTGCCATACAGCCCCTCTAGTAGATAGTGCCACACGGCTTACCCCTTGTATATAGTGCCACCCTGCTCCTCCTTTGGATATAGTGCCATAGTGTGTGTCTTTAGTGAAAAAATGGAACAATGGGTATCGCATATCATACTATGGATAAGATTCATTGATGACATTTTAATACTATGGAAAGGGACCCAGGTTGAGTTTGAGGAATTCGTTGCAATACTTAATGTAAATGATAAAGGTCTGTTCTTCACATCAAAGATTAGTGTGAATAAAATTACATTTCTGGATTTAGTGATATCCAAGACCGCGGGTGGCAATATTCATACCAACATGTTTCGTAAAGAGACGGCCACAAATAGTTTGCTTAGGTGGGAGAGTTGTCACCCTATGAACCTAAAACGGGGAATTCCAAAGGGTCAATACTTGAGGGCACGACGAAACTGCTCCACTGTATCTGACTTTAAAATATCAGCACGTGAACTGGAAAACAGATTCATTAATAGAGGATACCCGAGGCATATTTTAAGAGGGGCCTATCAGAATGCCCTAGGCTGTAATCGTGATGACTTATTGAATCCTAGACCGAAGCGAAGCGATGACAATAGCATCAGAGTTATTGGAACGTTTGACTCAGCTAGTTCGGAGGTAAGAGAAATCCTCCAACGCTATTGGGGGATTCTAGAGGCTGATCCGGATATTGGAAAACTGGTGGGACATTCTCCCCTTATCACGTTCAGGAGGGGTAGGAATGTCAAGGATCATGTGGTACAAAGCCACATGGGTAGACAGGACTCTTCCACTACATGGCTTAATAGTAACCTTAAAAGGACATATAGATGTGGATCGTGTAAGGCGTGTGCCTCTATTCAATGTGGCACGACGTTCAAGAGTATGAGTACGGGAAGAACTTTTGAGAATAGGACCTATATCAATTGTCGAACAAAGGGCATTGTGTATATGATTACCTGTATATGCGGAAAACAGTATATCGGAAAAACCATCAGAGAGTTCAGGAGGAGGATCCGGGATCATATAGGGGATTGCAGAAGGAAGGAGGACACCCCGATATCTCGTCACATATGGGAATTTCATAATGGGGATAGTTCCTCTCTCAGATTCCAAGGCATTGAATATTTGAGACCTACTATGAGAGGAGGTGATATGAATAAAATTATCCTTCAAAAGGAAGCGCAGTGGATTTTTCGACTGCGCACCATTGCTCCCCTGGGCCTGAATGAACAAATTTCGTATGCCTGTTTCCTGTGACACCGTAGTGTCATCCAGAACTCTAAGTTATCGTCTAGAAACCTCTGTACCCCTGAATTACAGTCTGGTTTAGCCTATCTCGTTCATCATATACGATATGAGGCTAATCGGAGTCCTTGATAGGAATTATTTTTATAATCATACTATTGAAAGGATGAGTGATGGATGCCTTATTATCATTGAAAGTCATGGTAGTTAACTTTTCACTATAGATGTGTACCACTTTGATAGAGTAATGAGTACACTCTAGGAGGTGTGAGGTATTGAGGACAACGCGTATCGATGTGAAGGGTTGCATCTAGTCCATAGTTAATATATGTCTTTGGAGTATTGACATCTATATATTGACGAGTAGCAGTGATACTTACCTGAAACCTGCCCATTGCTATGAATATACTCCTCTGACAATAGATAACTACACTGGAATTTGTATGTGCCCGGCTGGTCGTCATAACAACGGGACGCAACTATGATGTCATTAGACGATTCAACGCCGTGCACTCGGTGAACTCTGTGATCTGGTAATAGCGGGGATATGTGCTGGATTGCCGGCACATTGTCTTCTGTACAGGGCTCGGCTCCCATTCTGAGTATTTTATCCCCTATTGAGTAATAGATCCGCTTCTCGGATCTCCAGCGTTACTAGGGACGCTAGTCGTCCTATCTATACCTTATTGGCTGCCGATAAAGGGAGGCGTGCCACAATCCTGACAGGTTATGAGTGACGTGTCGGATGTGGATTGGTGGTACGCCAGGGGCATGTCAGTATTGGAGGAGGGCCCTAGCTCTTTAAAAGACCGGCACCTCGCCAGCTCGTGTGCGACCATTATATCTTGATCGTGCACGAGCCGGGAGGTTCATGAATGCACACAACCATGCGATCCGGCAGCTATACTGAATACTATCGTGTAACACTAATAATCCCTGATGATGTTCCACCAGTAAAGGTGGTTCTGAAACGCGTAGGATTAACGATATAGCATAATAACTAACAATTAAACATTTAGTGAATTCTGGTCAGTGATCTTGCAACAGGGTGCTTGTTACCGAATATTGGAGGTCTTGACCTTATTGCTGACCACATCATTATACGTGGCTTTAAGAGCCGGACTAGCGCAGCAGAGCGCAAGGTGTAGCGTGGTACGGCGCTATTACTAATCAATCATTAGGATTCAGCGAATATATAATAATAAGAGAGACTGGTCTGCGGGTGGATAGTATCTTTTGCCTTCTAGGCTATGTCTCTGCTGCTGACCATATGATTGAGCCTGTTATTTTGGCTTTAAGGGACCATTTTAAAGACATATCTAAATAAACTTATTTTAATCGTTCAGCTCAGGCAGTAATATTTACAATTTAACGGAACGAAAACCTAGTTATCAGAGTGAGAATACTATATCAATAGTGCCACCCTGCTCCCCCTTGTATATAATGCCACCCTGCTCCCCCTTGTATATAGTGCCACCATGCTCCCCACTTGTCTATAGTGCCAACCTGCTCCCCCTTGTATATAGTGCCACTCTCCTCCCCCCTTGTATATAGTGCCACCCTGATCCACCTCTTAAAAAGTGACACCCCATTGTATATAGTGCCACCCTCCTCCCCTTGTTTATAGTGCCATCCTGCTACCCCTTGTGTAGCGCTCCTCCTTGTATATAGTGCCACACAGCTCCCCCTTGTCTATAGTGCCACACTGCTCCCCCTTGTATATAGTGCCACCCTGCTCCCCCTTGTATATAGTGCCACCCTGCTCCCCATTGTATATAGTGCCACTTTCCTCCCCCCTTGTATGTAGTGCCACCCTGCTCCCCATTGTATATAGTGCCACTCTCCTCCCCCCTTGTATATAGTGCCACCCTGATCCCCCCTCTTAAAAAGTGACACCCCCTTGTATATAATGCCAACCTCCTCCCCTTGATTATAGTGCCACCCTGCTACCCTCTTGTATATAGTGCCACACTGTTCCCCCCTCTCATAAAGTGCCTTGTATATAGTGCAACCCCCCTCCCCCTTGTATATATATATTGCCACTAGAGATGAGCGAACTTATGAAAAGTTCAGTTCGGCTGGTTCGCAGAATTTCATGAAAAAGTTCGATTCGGACCGAACTACTTCTGACCGAACCTGTAATTCAAGAAAGCCCCTAAAAATCGTGTATAACACTGTTTAAAAGCCCTAGAAGCCCTGTATAACACTCTTAGGTCACCCATGAGTGTATCCAAGTACTTTTGAGCTGTCTTTAAGGCAAAGTTAGTGTCAATGTTACGGAAAACGGATGGGACAGGGTGATAACTAACAGAAACCACTGCACTTGTGCATGTTGTATGCTTAATGCATTGTTAAAAAAGGTACAAAATGTAACAATTTTTGGCGGCAGATGCCTGCCAGGGTTCATACATATAAGGTGGTAAAAGAAGAAGCAATGGCTTTTGACAAGCCCTCAAAAAATTTACCCTTTATGGAGGCAGATGCCTGCCGGGGTTCATCCATACATGGATATAAAAGCAACAAGCAATGGCTCTTGACAAGCCCTCAAAAAATTTACCCTTTATGGTGGCAGATGCCTACCGGGGTTCATCCATACATGGATGTAAAAGCAACAAGCAATGGCTTTTCACAAGCTCTCCAAAAATGTACCCTTTTTATTGGCAGATGCCTGCCGGGGTTCATCCATACATGGATGTAAAAGCAACAACAAGCAATGGCTTTTCACAAGCCCTCAAAAAATTTACCCTTTATAGTGGCAGATGCCTGCCGGGGTTCATACATATATGGTGGTAAAAGAAGAAGTCATTACTTAGCCATTGCTTTTTCAAAGCCCTCAAAAAATTAACCCTTTTTGGGAGTAGCAACAGGTTTTGCATCTGGAAAGTGAAGAAGCTATAAAAGAACAAAAATGATTTCTTTTTTAGGATCATCTGGCAGTATCAGACGGCAGCAGGGATGGTGGATTTGTGGTAGAAGTTGTAGTAGCATATCCAACAGCAGCAAATGAAAACAGACTGGACAGGACAGAATCCCGGTGGTTGTGTAGTCCAGCTTGTAGCAGAGAGCAGTGGAGGTGGTATGTTGGTGGTTGACTGGTAGTAGTGGTGGTGGTGGACTACTGACAGCACGGGTGGTGGTGGTAGTAGTAGCTGCATCAACAGCACAGCAGCACATTAAAAAAAGAGTGGACAGGACAAAGCCCTGTGGTTGTTTTTCTGAGACTTGTCAGAGGTACTGCGGATGGTGCTGTGTATGAGGACCGGCGTCAGTTACTAGGCAGACACAGACAACATGGAAGATCAAGCCAACGCTTCCTTTGGAACAAAACATGTGGAAAATAAACTTTGGCAGAATTTTACAATCCCCAAGATAAAAAGAGGACATTAAAAAAAGTCTGTGGTGGTGCAGGCCTGCTTGTAGCAGATGGCAGTGGAGGCGTATTGGTGGTAGTAGAGGTAGCCAACGGACAGCACGGGTGGTGGTAGTAGTAGTAGCAGCACGTTAAAACAGACTGGACAGTCACAGACAAAGCCCTGTGGTGGGGCAGGCCTGCTTGTAGCAGACGGCACTGGGGGTGGATTGGTGGTAGAAGTAGTAGCAGCACCAACAGCGGCACATTAAAAAAAGAGTGGACAGGACAGAATCCCGTAGTAGCAGGTGGCAGTAGCAGGCGGCAGTGGCAGCAGCAGCAGCAGCAATGTCAGATCTAATCAGTAGCATCAGGCACAGGGGTTTTAAACCCCCCCCCCCGATCCACGCTTGATTCATTTTCATAAACGTGAGATTTTCCAAGCTGTTGGCGGACAATCTTGTTCGCTTAGGGGTGATGAAGCCCCCTGCCGCACTGAATACCCTCTCTGATGCTACACTGGAGGGTGGACAAGACAGTACACCCATGGCAAACTGGGCCAGTTCTTGCCAATGGTCCAATCAGCTGACCCAGAAGTCCATGGGGTCTGGGATCAGGATTTCTGACGGAGAAAGGGCACAGTCCAGGTACAAGTGAACCTGGTTGTTTAGGTGCTGGTGATGGTGAACATCCCTTTGGTGACTACGATGTGTGTCAGGTCGGGATATTGGATGTAAAAATGTTGTCATTATATTTTCCAAACTGAATTGGCTGCTGCTGCCGCTGCTGCTGCCGCCTATTGCAGAGGTAGCTCTGCCAGAGGCGGTGGAACGATGAGAGAGTGGGGAGCGGAGAGTGGCCCCCCGGTCAGACATGCTTGCAGCAGGTGTTTGCCGTTTGAAAGCCGTGACAAGCTGGCTGCATAGCTTCTCTCTATAATAAGCCAATTTTGCCTCCCTCTCGGAAGGCTAAAAAAACTCCCCCATTCTGGCTTTATACCGAGGGTCTAAAAGTGTGGCTATCCAGTACTCATCTCTTTGCTTCATGCTAACAATACGACAGTCAGCGTGCAAGTAACGAAGCATACAGCTCGCCATCCTGGCCAGCGTTTCAGAGGGCCCGGTTGGTTCCATCTCCGCCCCATACTGCCATGGTTGTCCATCATCAAGGTCGTCGTCAGACTCGTCATCATCATCACTGTCATGCCTCGTCCCCTATCCCTTCCTGTGATTCCATCTCCAAATCCACCTCCTCTTCAGCTCCTGTTTACTCATCCTCATCCTCCTCCTCCTCCTCCTCCTCAACATCCATAGCCAGATGTGATCCTTCCTCCATCCTTTGCTGAATCATCGCTGTGAGCGTTTGCTCCAGAATGAATATCAGCGGCATAACATCGTTCATTCCGCTAGCGTTACGGCTCACAAATCGTGTGGCCTCTTCAAAGGGCCTCAAAACGCGACATGCGTCTCTAACCAGCTGCCAGTGTATGAGCTCGAAATTACACTGGCTCCAAACGCTGCCCGTCTGCTGCATCAGGAAATCATTCACGGCTTTCCGCTGTTCGTACAGACGGTCCAACATGTGCAGGGTGGAATTCCAGCGTGTTGGAATGTCGCGAATCAGGCTGTGTTATGGGAGATTGTTTTGACGCTGCAAGTCCAGGGCGTGCTTAAATGCATACTAACGTCTAAAGCGAACGCAAACCCTCCTGGACATGGCCAACACACCCTTCAAACCAACATATGATTTTAAGAAGCGTGTTATGACCAGATTGATCACATGTGCCATGTAAGGAGCGTGTGTCAGGTGACCTAGACGCAATGCAGCCACAACGTTCTTCCCGCTATCAGAGACAACATTGCCCAGTGTGAGTTTCAGAGGAGACAGCCAGCGTGCGATTTCCTCCTTGATGCACAGCAGCAGCTCCTGCCCTGTGTGGCTTTTCTCGCCCAGGCTCAGCAGGTGTAAGACAGCGTTGTGGCGCTTCACCTTGCACCTATGAAAAGAGGAGGGAGGAGGAGTGGAAGATACGCTGTGTCCTGTCGGGGACGGGAAGACCTCCATTGAGGAGGGCAAGGAGGAGGAGTAGGAGGAGGAGGATGGTAGGCGCCTGGTGTCCGGAGTTGAACCAGAAAGATACAAGCGTGGAGGTGGTAATGCCTGGCATTGCTGCGGTTGTGCATCGGACTGCAAAATATTGACCCAGTGGGCCGTGAAAGACATGTACTGTCCCTGCCAATAGTTGCTGCTCCACGTGTCAACGGTGGCATGTACCCTGCTGCACACGGATAATTGCAAGGCCTGGCCCACCTTTTCCTCCACGTACTTGTGCAAGGCAGGGACAGCTGTTTTGGAGAAGTAATGGCGGCTAGGTATTCGCCACCTAGGCTGAGCGCACGCCATCAATTGCTTGAAGCCAGCGGAGTCGACCAGGTGGTACGGCAGCGACTGCACCACCAACAACTTAGCCAGGTGTGAATTAAGCCGCACGACAAGTGGATGACTGGGTATATATTGTTGCTTATTGGACAACGATTCCGTAATGGATAACTGACGGGATGTAGGAGGAGCACTAGATGACAGTGATAATGATGACAACGAGATGGTGGATAAGGCCTGGCTACTACTTAGATGACAGGGACTCGGAGGAGCAGCAGCGGCAGAGGGGTCTTCATTAGATGTACATGATGGTGGGGCATGTCGATTGTCCCACATGGCCTTGTGATGCCGCTCCATGTGTTTACGTAGAGCGGTAGTTCCTACATTGCTGCCCTGCCCACGCCTTACTTTCTGCTTGCAGATACGGCACTGTGCCATGTTTTCGTCCTCCGGGAAGGTACAGAAAAATTGCCACACGGCAGAGTACCGTAAAGAGGTAGTACTATGTTCACCACCACCACCACCACCCGAGCTTGCCCCTTGTCTGGCAGGCTTTTTTCGGGAGCCTACACCAGTAGCAGCAGTGTCGCCATCACCGGCTCCTGAGCTGACCCTACCGCTGCAACGTTTTGCAGATTTACTTCTGCCCCTACCTCGGCTTGGCTGTTTATCACTGCCAGTGCCGCCACTACTACCCTCCTCCTCTGACGCCGTCATCACCTCGTCACCTGGTTCCCACGTTCTGTCTAAAACAACATCATCATAGCCCTCCTCATCATCCCCGCCACTTCTGTCACTGTGTTGTGATGTAACATCATGGCGGGCTCCATGCCCCCCCTCATTACTGCGTCTGCCACCACGGCTACCACCAACACCCCCACTACCACAGCTATGCGTCTCGGACACCGCTTCCACCTCCACCGCCGCAACACACTCCGTTGGCTGACTCGCGGAAAACAAATCATCATCACTATGTTGTTCAGTATCTTCCTTCGCACCCGAGGAGATGTCTCTTAGGACTCTCAGGAAAGATGGCTTCCCGCTAGGAAGGGGGAGTGAAGACATAGATGATGGAATGGAAACGCTAGATATACTCATATTACTGCTGTCACTGTGCCAAGGAACTGTAGAGGATCTGGAATCCAACGAAACCTGGCTTGAAGCCAGATCGTCAGAGTCTTCCTGCTGAGATGACCGCGAGCCAGCCAACCAGTCCACAATGGCCGTATTGTCTGAAATAACCCACCCACCGGAGGAGATGGACAACTCTGGCTTGCTGATACTGCTACTACTACCAGCAGGCACATGGCTGCTTCTACTAGTAGAACTGGCCACTTGTCTTGTGCCAAAAATGCTGGTACTGGCACCAACAGATTCAACATTTGGACTGGAAGAGGACATGGCATGGGTGTTTTTTCCTCTACCCCGTCCTTTCACAACCTTTTTTTTACCAGACATTTCACTGCTGGAGTGCAGCAAGTTGAATCAAAACCCTTATATACTAGCACCAAAGGCACCGGCTGTACTTAATTAGCACATTGAATTAAACCCTTAGACAGAAATTAGGCCCTTTTAAATTGTTATTCGGACTGTCAGTGACTCATAAGGTGCCAGTCAGTTGGATGTTAACCCATGCAACGGGGATGAGCCCCTTATAAAAGCTTATTCACACACTGGCTTGGCAAATGGCAATGAATGAGAATTTATATCAGTCACTGTGCACTCAGGGAATGCTGGGTGTTGTAGTACTACAGCTGCCTGCCTGTATTGCAAGTTGGATGTTAACCCATGCAACGGGGATGAGCCCCATATAAAAGCTTATTCACACACTGTCTTGGCAAATGGCAATGAATGAGAATTTATATCAGCCACTGTGCACTCAGGGAATACTGGGTGTTGTAGTACTACAGCTGCCTGCCTGTATAGCAAGTTGGATGTTAACCCATGCAACGGGGATGAGCCCCTTATAAAAGCTTATTCACACACTGGCTTGGCAAATGGAGAATTTGTATTGCAATTTGGATGTTGAGAGTAGACTCCCGCTATAGTGGATGAGCCCCTTCGATTGCTGGATTCCTGGCTTTTAGATTCCTAAAGCTTTCCCTTACTGCACAGAGATGCTATCCCTACAGCTCTTGTCTCTAAAATGGCCGCTGAGCTCCGTGCATAGACTATTATTGCAGGCTTGAGCCCGCCCCTATGCTGCCTCCCGATTGGCTGGGAGAGCCGTTTGCAAGGCATTATGGGGTAGGCTTATGTCAGGTGATATTTTGAAATCCTCCATTTTAGATCTAACATGTGGCAGGCGCCAAAATGTAGCCGGGTTCGGTCAAAACGTGTTCGGCCGAACCCGGTGAAGTTCGGATTCGCTGCGAACCAAACTTTTCACGATGTTCGGACCGAAACCGGGTTCGGTTGTCCCGGTTCGCTCATCTCTAATTGCCACAAACCCCCCAAAAAAATAAAAATTTGTACTTATGGTACCTTGTCCAGTTCCTGTAACTGGCGGAGTGCTGTATATCCTCTGGGCGGGACACATGCGCAGACCAGCATGATACAGTGACGTCATCACGCCGGCCTGCACAGTGAGTCTTCACAGCGCCTTATAGACTGCAGGCCTAATGTGGCCTGCAGCCTATAGTATTCATTTGTATCTGCGTCTTGAGGACACATAATGCAAGTGAATATGGCTGTCACTAGCACCGGGGCCCCCTCCGGTGGTATCAAAGCCACCAGGCATGAGGGGGCCCGTGCCGCCTTGCCCGTAAATGTTAGGGGCCGGGCGGCATTGGCCCCGTAGTGGTGTCGCTACTCCTGTAGCAGCCATAATGGCTGCTAGCGGCGCCAACAGGCATGGGGGGCCGTGTCGGTGGGCGGCATGGGTGCCTCATGCCACAGGCTCCGTAGCAGCCGCTACGGCTACTACAGCGGTAGTTACACCGTTGGCTAGAAAGTTCAACTTTTGTCTTAGCTGTCCATAAAACATTTTCCGAGAACGTGGAACATGCAGGTGGGTGACAGGCCGTAATGTTTTTTTTTTGGACAGCAGCAGCTTCCTTCGTGGTCTCCTTCCATGAATGCCATTTTTGTTCTGTGATTTTCTTATAGCGAACACAAGAACAGGAATTTTAGAAGTTTGTATAGTCTTAAGAAGGTCTTTTGCTGTTAGACAGACACAGTCTCTCAAGTTCTCCCGATTATGGCAATACCCCAAATGTGGCCCTAAACTGCTGTTTGGGCACATGGCAGGGCTCAAATTGGAAGGAAAAATAACTTAATGCAAAGAGAAAATTTACATTTGTTCACTCTAATACGAGAAATTATTATAACACTTCATTCATATCTTAAAGGTAGGTTCTTATGATCATAGATCAGCATGGTCAGTCCCGACTCAATTATAGATTATACCCCAAGCGCTTTATTTCGTTCACGCTTGTGATTCGATTTTGATACCACCAAAAAATCATTTGAAGAGATCAATGTGGCACCGAACCAACCAATCTTTGAACAAGGTACAGGTATAAAATACAAAAATGCACAAAGTATCCAAATGTACTCATCTGATCCTGGATATGATTCCAGGCTTCATTCTCTGACACTCCCAGGTAGTGCTTTTCCTTTCAGGCTACTTTCTAAGCTGAGGAAAGCCTATGACAGATGGTTTTAATGGATTTAATCCTTCAAATTCTTGGGACCGGGCCCGGTCTAATTCGTCTCCATCGGGTGGACCTCAAGGGTTTCCTGGGAGATACATCCCAATGAGCAAACCTCCAATTACGGGGTGAACAGGGTCAGAAAAGAGTTCAGGATTATATCATGCTCTTTCCGTGTGGCATATCCACCACAGAATTACAAAACTTAGATAAACTCGTGATTAAAACAAGTGATAAGGGTGGGAATGTTGTCCTACTCAGAGAGGAATACTATGTCGATGAGATTAAAAGACAACTTGACACAAGATCCTATACCCTCCTAAGTAGTAACCCTATTGCAGATATAACAAATATTTTCAACAGAAAACTGATGTTTGCACTTGATGAAGGTTTAATAAACAAACATGAATTCCAATACTTAGAAGTTAAGGAACCCTGTATGCCCATTATATATATATGCTTCCTAAAGGGCATAAAGACAAAGCTAATCCACTAGGCAGACCAATTATATCTGGCTGTGATGGTCCTACTGATAATTTATGAAAATATATAGATGAAAAATTTAAACCATTTGTCCATATGCTTCCCTCTTTTGTTCTAGACACTGGAGATCTTTTGGGGAAAATTGAGAAGTTAATGATTGAAGGAGATTTCCTACTAGTTGGTTTAGGAGTGGAATCATTATATACCTCAATTCCACATAATGTTGGTTTGAGAGCCAATGCACATTTTCTGGAGAGAAGAGGAGGAAGCTGGTCTCATCAAAATGAATTCATTTTAGAGATGTTAGAATTTATACTAGGTTATAACTGCTTCTCCTTTGATGGAAAATATTATAGGCAGGTACAGGGTACGGCCATGGGGGTCATCCTGTGCACCATCCTATGCATGCCTACACCTGGGATGGTGGGAGGAACTTATTGTGTATCCTCATCCTCTCTTCAGAAAATGTGCAGCTTGCTGGCTTAGATACATGGATGATATTCTCCTATGTTGGAAAGGAACTGTGGAATCTCTACAGGGCTTTATTCAAGATCTTAATAAAAAATAGTCTGAATATCTTTCTCACTTTCACTTATAGTGAATCTGTAATTAGTTTTCTGGACTTCAACATCTCTAGAGAAGAAAATGAACTGAGGACCACTGCCTTTCGTAAACCTACAGCTGGTAACACTTTGTTAGCAGCAAGTAGTCATCATACCCCTTTCCAAATTAAGAGAATGGCAATAAGCCAATTCCTTAGAAATAGACGAAATAGTCTTCCGGCAGCAGTTTTAGTGTAGAATTACAGCTTCTATCGCCATCCGTTGCTTTGTTTTACTGCAGAGCCAGGGAGACTGCACCCGTAATGAGCATGTGTGAGATTTTAGTATCGTACGAGGAGGAGGGACACTGATAGGAGATTGTCAGCTCTAGGTGGGAGGAGATTGATATTACATCCTACATATACTTGATCCAGTGGCGGATTAAGTGGACCATAGGCCCTGGGCTGTTCCCCAAGCTTTGTCTCCACCACCGTCCTGCCACGTTTTGTCTATATTAACCCCCTTTCCGCTCAGCTCAGTACTATTACGTCGCGCTGAACACATCGTTCGCGGTCCGCTCAGTAATAGTACTGACCTGAGTAAACACGGCGCCATTTAATCCCGGCGCGTGTTTGAGCTGTGATACCTGCTGTATCCGACAGCAGGCTATCACAGCTCAATACTTCGGGACCAATTGCAGTGGTCCCGCCCCAGCGATCGCTGCTATTGGTTAGTCAGTGACTACTAATCAATAGCATCGATCACATACATCATTTCCTGCCCCAGACCCCACATCCTGCCGCACCCGCCCTGAACTTCTCTGTTGGCGTTGGAGAGTTGTTCAGAGCAGTTGTGTCGGAGAATTGTGTTGAGAAAACTTGAAAAAAACTTACTAAAAGTAACTTTTTTGTACTTCCCACTTGCTACATCCACTTCCCACACCTGTCCTCCTCCTCCTCCTTGTGTTCTCCTATCACTGACCACTTCTTAGTCTTCAGGACCACATTTTCTTGGTCCCTGTGGATTATTTTTTTCTTTTTTTTCTTTATAAAATACAAAAAAAATAAAAAATATATATAAAAATGTATTCAAATTAAAAACAAGTTAGTTTAGAAAGTTATCATCTAGCTAGTTTAGTATTATGGTTAGTTAGTGTCAGGGAACCATCAAAAAGCGTAGTGAGGTTTAGTGTCAGGGAATTTAGCATCAGGAATCCGTCACCGTAGTTAGTTTTAGCATTAGGGATCTATCACTGTAGTTAGCTTTAGTATCAGGGAAGCTCGGAATAATCTAATTAGCTTTAGTGTCAGGGAATCGTCGCCGTAGTTCGGTTTAGCGTTGGGGAAGTTAAAAAAAATCTGTATACATAGTACACGTGGCTAAGCACACAATTTACACGTGTCAGACAAATAATAAAAGATGTCCCAAAGGTAATTTTTTGCCGAAGAGGCCTATGCATTTCTTGCCTCTGACACAGACTCGTCGGATGGTGAGACTCTTTTTTATTTGTCAACCTCCTCATCTAGTGATGAAGAGAAGGGACCACCTAGGAGACGTCCACAGTTGAAATCCCCGAGAGCAGTGACCCCATCACAGTTGAAGCCCCAAGCAAAGTGACCCCATATGTACCCCCACACCAGACAATTATGAGCCCCAAATCCCCGAGTATACGGGCAGTCCGGGGATCAAATTCAACATGGTAGGGCTCAGTGAGATGGACTTTTTCAAGTTCTTTTTCACTGATGACTTTATAGATCTAATGGTCTCCCAGACAGATTTATATGCCCAACAATATATTACTAAGAACCCCACATCATTTTATGCCCAATCCCACAGGTGGACTCCTGTAGACGCAGCAGAGTTGGGCAAGTTCTGGGGACTTCATTTGAACATGGGGCTTCTGAAAAAGTCATCCATTAGGACTGACTGGAGCACAGACATCTTATACCACACCCCGATGTACCGCATGGCCATGTCCAGGATGCGTTATGAGGCAATACTTCACTTCTTACAATATTCTGATAGTGAGCAGTGCCACCCACGAGATTACTCCAGTTTTGACCGTTTCTATAAACTGAGACCCCTATTAGACCATTTCAGTGCCCGGTTTGCCGAAGCATACACCCCCGAGAAGTGTATTTCTATTGATGAGTCCTTGGTACATTCTAAAGGGAAGCTTCAATTCCGCCAGTACCTGCCGAGTAAGAAGGCAAGGTATGGCGTGAAGATGTATAAGCTGTGCGAGAGTGCATCAGGGTATACGTACAAATTTAGGATATATGAAGGGAAGGACACCAGTATTCAGCCCCCAGAATGCCCCCACCTTACTGGGAGTTCAAGCAAAAATTGTGTGGGATTTGGCACACCCACTGCTGGACCAGGGTTACCACCTCAACCTGGATAATTTTTATACCAGCGTCCCACTCTTCATGTGCCTCGTTTCCAGAAGTACTGCGGCATGCGGCAATGCTAGAAGAAATCTGAGAGGCATCCCTAAGACTCTGCTTGGGCAAACACTCAGAAGGGGTGAGAGCAGGGCACAATCTAGCAGCAACATATTGTGTGTCAAGTACAAGGACAAGAGAGATGTCCTTGTATTGACAACAATACATGGCCATACCAGTACCCATGTACCTGTACGAGGTACCAGTACAGAGACCCCCAAACCAGACTGCATCCTGGACTACAATAGGTACATGGGAGGGGTGGACTTGTCAGATCAAGTCCTGAAACCCTACAGTGCCATGCGGAAAACGAGGGTGTGGTATAAGAAGCTGGCCGTGCACATCATACAGATGGCATTGTACAATGCTTACTTGCTACATCGATGTGCAGGCCAGAGGGGAACTTTCCTGGAATTTCATGAGGTGGTTATCAAAAACCTAATCTTTAGGGACCAGGAAGGGGGGCACCCAGTACTTCTGGAAGCGAGGCCACACGCATCGTACCAGGGCAACACTTTCCAGGAGAAGTTCCCCAAACTGGCAAAAAGGGAAATAATCAAAAGAGGTGAAGATTCTGCTCAAAGAGGGGGATAAGGAAGGACACAATATACCAATGTGACACGTGTCCCGATAAGCAAGGTCTCTGTATGAAAGAGTGTTTTAAAATTTATCATACATCCCTTGATTTTTAATTTACCCCAGTTTTATTTACCCTGATACACTCCGCACAGCTTATCCACCTCATCTTTCCCTTCTGAGCCCTGCCATGTGCCCAGGCAGCTGATAACAGCCACATGTAGGGCATTGCCATACCCAGGAGAACCCACATTACAATTTATGGGGTGTATATCTCCGGTGGCGCATGCTAGGCACAATATATTGGACACTGAAATGGCATATATATATATATATATATATATATCTCACAATTGCACAATCTGCTGCGCAATACCTTTTAGACAATACCTGTGGGGTCAAAATGCTCACTACACCTCTAGATTAATGCCTAAAGGGGTTTAGTTTCCAAAATGGGGTCACTTCTAGTGGGTTTCCATTGCTTTGATACCTCTGGGGCTCTGCAAATGCGACATGGCACCCGAAAACCAATCCAGCAAAATCTGGATTTCAAAGAACACATAGCACTCCTTTCCTTTTGAG
This sequence comes from Rhinoderma darwinii, assembly GCF_050947455.1. NCBI lineage: Eukaryota > Metazoa > Chordata > Amphibia > Anura > Rhinodermatidae > Rhinoderma > Rhinoderma darwinii. Next base: position 188,588,791 of record NC_134690.1, read on the forward strand.
CCATTCCATTGGCCCAAACGGCAGTTTATCACAACAAGTGGGGTATTGCCACACTCAGGACAAATTGGGCAACAAAATGTGGAATTTTATTCCTTGTGAAATAAAGACATTTTGAGTCAAAACTACATATTATTGGAAAAAAATAAAAACATTTTTTAATTCACATCCCAATTCAAATAAATTCTGTGAAAAAACTGTGGGGTCCAAATGGTCACAACACCAATAAATTAATTTCTAGAGGATATAGTTTCAAAAATCTGGTCACTTCTGGTGGATTTCCATTGCCTTGATACCTCTGTGGCTCTGCAAATGCGACATGGCACCCGAAAACCAATCCAGCAAAATCTGGATTCCAAAGGACTCATAGCGCTCCTTTATTTCTGAGCCCTCGCATGTGCCAAAAGGGAAGTTTATCACCACAAATGGGGTATTGCCGCACTCAGGACAAATTTGGCAACAAAATGGGGTGTTTTATTCCTTGTGAAAATAAGAAATTTTTAATCAAAACTACATATTATTGGAAAAAATGTCATTTTTTTTAATTCACAGCCCAATTCAAATAAATTCTGTGAAAAAACTGTGGGGTCTAAATGGCCACAACACTCATAAATAAATTCCTTGAGGGGTGTAGTTTCCAAAATGGGGTCACTTCTGGTGGCTTTGATACTTCTGGGGCTCTGCAAATGTGACATAGCACCCGAAAACCAATCCAGCAAAATCTGGATTCCAAAGAACACATAGCGCTCCTTTCCTTTTGAGCCCTCCCATGGGCCCAAACAGCAGTTTATCATCACAAATGGGGTACTTCTGCACTCAGTACAAATTAGGCAACAAAATATGGCATTTTGTTTTCTGTGAAAATAAGAAATTTTGATAAAAAATGACATCTTATTGGAAAAAATGTCATTTTTTTTATTTTACAGCACAATTCAAATACCCGCTATGAAAAAACTGTGGGGTTAAAATGGTAACAACAACCATAAATGAATTACTTGAGGGTTTCAGTTTCCAAAATGGGGTCTCTTTTGGGGGATTCCTACTGTTTTCGCACCGCAACACTTCTTCAAACCTGGCATGCTGCCTAAAATATATTCTAATAAAAAAAAGAGGCCTCAAAATGCACTAGGTGCTTCTTTGCTTCTGGGGCTTGTGTTTTAGTCCACGAGCACACTAGAGCCACATGTGGGATATTTATAAAAACTGCAGAATCTGGACAATACATATTTAGTAGTGTTTCTCTGGTAAAACCTTCTGTCTTACAGAAAATCTTTTAATAAAATTGAAATTCAGCAAGAAAAATAAAATTTGAAAATTTTTTCACAATTTTCTCAAAATTTGGCAATTTTTCACAAATAAACACTAAATATATCGATTAAATTTTACCCCTAACATAAAGCCCAATGTCTCACGAGAAAAAAAGGCTCAGAATCGCTTGGATAGGTTTAAGTATTCCGACGTTATTATCACATAAAGTGAAATATGTCAGATTTCAAAAATGGGCTCTGAGCCTTAGGGCCCAAACTAGGCTGCGTCCTTAAAGGGAACCTGCCACCAGCATTTCACCTATTAAACCAGCAATACCTGGTGGTAGTGGGTAAAAAATCATTTCTATATTTCCTATAATTGTCTTCTTAGTTGGCTCTGTAGCTTTAGTATTCAGTTTTTTAGTGTTCCCACACCCTATGCTAATAGCAGAAAAGAGTAAAATCTTCGTTTGAAAAGAGTAAAATCTTCGTTTGAAAAGAGTCATATCATCGTTTGAAAAGAGTCATATCTTCATTCCTCAAGTCTTTCCGAGTTATAACCCGCCTCCTTACTTTTGATTCACAGCTCCTCGCCCCACAAAATCCTGAGCTTGCGCATTGATGTCCTATTCTGGTATGTGTGTACAACGGGACACCGGATTATTAAGATAAAAGGCGCAAAATATTTGCAGATCGTTATTTACAGTCGGAGGAGGAGTTAGGAGAGGGGATAACGGCAATGAACTTTTGATAGCAGCGGCCAGTGAGGTATAAGTAAAGTTCAATAGGTGAAATGCTGGTGACAGGTTCTCTTTACGGGGTTAGACACCACCTTTCTGTGCAAGCATTGACAAATGAGTGTTATGATTCACTGTCAAAGGGCTGTGTCCCTACATACTGACAGTATTCAACCATCGCTGACAGTATCACACTGTGTAGGGACATATCCTCTTGGAAATGGGAATGTAAACACGCATTTGTCTATTAGTCCTGGGTACACAAAGACTTTTTAGAGAATACAAGGATTTCCTAAAACAGACATGTCAGGAGAGGTGACAGATTCTGTATAAATCCAGTGACTCACAAGTGATGTCTTCTCTAATAAGAGTCGTTCTCTTTTGTTCTCCATCTGGCACAAACCTGATGAGAAATTGTAAAGGATCTGCCAGGCACTACGTCTGGGTATACTCCCAGGATTAATCAGTCGACACCTGAGGCCAGACCTCTGAGACTGACACCTGCTCCCACCAATCAGGGTGGCAGGCTCAGGAGTGGGAGAGCCTATCGCGGCCTGGTCAGTCAGAGTTAGCTCCGCCCCCTGTCCATTTATACCTACCGTTTTCTCTTCCTCCTTGCTTGTTATTCTTCTTGGATTCCTGGCCCCACTGCTGCCTTGCTCCAGCCTGCTTCTGCCGTGCTTCTGTTCCGTTTATCCTGCGTTGCTCTGCCCCTGGCTTGCTTCTGCTCCGTGCTCCCGTTTGTATACTCCACTACTTCCTGATCCTGACTGGCTCATTCACCGCTCCGTTTCCTCGCGGCGTTCCGTGGGCTACTGTATTCCCTTGCGTGTTCCCTGTTTATACTCCCTTGCACTTAGACAGCGTAGGGACCGCCGCCAAGTTGTACCCCGTCGCCTAGGGCGGGTCGTTGCAAGTAGGCAGGGACAGGGCGGTGGGTAGATTAGGGCTCACTTGTTCCCTTCACCTCCTTCCTGCCATTACATAATAACAAGCCCTTACCTAGTCTACCATTTCTTCTACGCTGACGCTATCATGGACCCCCTTGAGACCCTGACCCAGCAGATGCAGGGCCTCTCCCTACAGGTCCAGGCCCTGGCTCAGAGGGTCAATCAGTCTGACGCTGCCTTTGTAGTACCCCTCACCTCACCTTTAGAACCCAACCTCAAGTTACCTGACCGGTTCTCAGGGGACCGTAAGACTTTTCTCTCCTTCCGGGAGAGTTGCAGACTTTATTTCCGCCTAAGACCTCACTCCTCAGGTTCCGAGAACCAGCGGGTGGGTATCATTATATCCCGACTCCAGGAAGGGCCCCAAGAGTGGGCCTTCTCCTTGGCTCCTGACGCCCCTGAACTTTCCTCCGTTGATCGGTTTTTCTCTGCCCTCGGTCTCATTTACGACGAGACTGACAGGACTGCCTTAGCCGAGAGTCAGCTGGTGACCTTACGTCAGGGTAGGAGACCGGTTGAGGAATACTGTTCTGATTTTAGAAAGTGGTGCGTAGCTTCTCGGTGGAACGATCCGGCCCTAAGGTGCCAGTTTAGGTTAGGATTATCTGACGCCCTGAAGGATCTGCTTGTTAGCTACCCCTCTTCTGACTCCCTTGACCAGGTTATGGCCCTAGCAGTACGACTTGACCGACGTCTCAGGGAACGTCAGCTTGAACGTTTCAATGTGCTCCCCTCTGACTTCCCTGCGATTCCCCCCGAGGTCCCGTCTTATCGCCCCTCCACGGAGGACTTGGAGGTACCTATGCAACTCGGGGCCTCCATTTCCCCTCGACAACGTAGGGAGTTTCGCAGAATGAATGGTCTCTGCTTCTACTGTGGGGACGACAAGCATCTACTGAACACCTGTCCCAGGCGCAAGAATAAAAAGCCGGAAAACTTCCGCGCCTAAGTGATCATCGGGGAGGTCACTTGGGCGCACAGGTATTTCCCGTTAATGTGAAACGCAATAAAATTTTGCTTCCCTTTCAGGTCTCGTTTGCTGGCCGGTCTGCCACGGGCAGTGCTTTTGTGGATTCTGGCTCATCTGCTAATATCATGTCTGTGGATTTTGCTATGTCTCTAAAGATGCCTTTTATTGATTTACCTTATCCTATCCCTGTAGTAGGTATCGACTCAACCCCCCTTGCTAATGGTTATTTTACTCAGCATACTCCTGTTTTTGAACTCCTGGTTGGCTCCATGCATTTGGAGCAGTGCTCTGTACTGGTGATGCAGGGATTATCGTCTGATCTGGTATTAGGTCTTCCCTGGTTGCAGTTGCATAATCCCACGTTTGATTGGAATACTGGGGATCTCACCAAATGGGGTAGTGATTGCCTGATGTCATGTCTTTCGGTTAACTCTATTTCTCCCCGGGAGGAGGTAAACACGCTTCCTGAGTTTGTTCAGGACTTCGCTGATGTGTTTTCTAAGGAGGCCTCCGAGGTGTTGCCCCCTCATAGAGATTACGATTGCGCCATCGATTTGGTGCCTGGTGCCAAGCTTCCTAAGGGGAGGATATTTAATCTTTCATGTCCTGAACGTAAAGCTATGAGGGAGTATATCCAAGAATGCCTGGCCAAGGGTTTCATTCGCCCCTCGACTTCTCCTGTAGGTGCTGGCTTCTTCTTCGTGGGGAAGAAGGATGGTGGTCTTAGGCCGTGCATTGATTATCGGAACTTGAATAAGGTCACAGTAAGGAACCAGTATCCCCTTCCTTTGATTCCGGATCTTTTTAATCAGGTTCAGGGGGCCCAATGGTTCTCTAAGTTCGATCTACGGGGGGCATATAACCTTATCCGCATCAAAGAGGGGGATGAGTGGAAAACTGCGTTCAACACGCCCGAAGGTCTTTTCGAATACCTAGTCATGCCCTTTGGGTTGTGTAATGCCCCTGCCGTCTTCCAGAATTTTATTAATGAAATTCTGAGAGATTACCTGGGTAATTTTCTTGTAGTGTACCTTGATGACATACTGGTGTTTTCCAAGGACTGGTCCTCGCACGTGGAGCATGTCAGGAAGGTCCTCCAGGTCCTTCGGGAAAATAATCTGTTTGCGAAGACCGAAAAATGTGTGTTTGGGGTACAGGAGATACCATTTTTAGGTGAAATCCTCACTCCTCATGAATTCCGCATGGACCCTGCCAAGGTTCAGGCTGTGGCGGAATGGGTCCAACCTGCCTCCCTGAAGGCGCTACAGTGTTTTTTGGGGTTCGCTAACTATTACAGGAGATTTATTGCCAACTTCTCGGTCGTTGCTAAGCCTCTTACGGACCTCACTCGCAAGGGTGCTGATGTCCTCCATTGGCCCCCTTAGGCCGTCCAGGTTTTTGAGACCCTCAAGAAGTGCTTTATCTCGGCCCCCGTGCTGGTTCAGCCCAACCAAAGGGAGCCATTTATTGTGGAGGTTGACGCGTCCGAGGTGGGAGTGGGGGCCGTCTTGTCCCAGGGTACCAGCTCCCTCACCCATCTCCGCCCCTGTGCTTACTTCTCTAGGAAGTTTTCGCCCACGGAGTGTAACTATGATATTGGCAACCGCAAACTTTTAGCCATTAAATGGGCTTTTGAAGAGTGGCGTCACTTCTTGGAGGGGGCCAGACACCAGGTAACGGTCCTTACTGACCACAAGAATCTGGTTTTCCTAGAATCTGCCCGGAGGCTTAATCCTAGACAAGCTCGTTGGGCACTATTCTTTACCAGATTTAATTTCTTGGTTACCAAAAATATTGGGTCCAAAAATATTAAGGCTGATGCACTGTCACGTAGTTTCATGGCTAATCCTCCTTCTGAGAAGGATCCTGCTTGTATTTTACCCCCTGGTATAATTGTTTCTGCCACTAATTCTGACTTAGCCTCTGATCAAGGTTCAGCTCCCGGGAACCTCCCTGGGGACAAACTGTTTGTCCCCCTGCAATACCGGCTAAGGGTACTCAGGGAAAACCATGACTCCGCTCTATCTGGTCATCCTGGCATCTTGGGTACCAAACTCCTCATTACCAGAAACTATTGGTGGCCTGGGTTGCCTAAAGATGTTAGGGCTTACGTCGCCGCTTGTGAGGTCTGTGCTAGGTCCAAGACCCCTAGGTCCCGACCTGCGGGCTTGCTACGTTCCTTGCCCATTCCCCAGAGACCTTGGACCCATATCTCCATGGATTTTATCACCGATTTGCCTCCATCTCAGGGCAAGTCGGTGGTGTGGGTGGTAGTAGACCGCTTCAGCAAGATGTGCCACTTTGTGCCCCTTAAGAAACTACCTAACGCCAAGACGTTAGCTTCTTTGTTTGTGAAACACATTCTACGTCTCCATGGGGCCCCAGTCAATATCGTTTCGGACAGAGGGGTACAATTTGTTTCCTTATTTTGGAGAGCTTTTTGTAAAAAGTTGGAGATTGATCTATCCTTCTCCTCCGCCTTCCATCCCGAAACTAATGGCCAAACGGAAAGGACTAACCAATCCCTGGAACAATATTTAAGGTGTTTCATTTCTGACTGTCAATTTGATTGGGTCTAGTTCCTTCCCCTCGCCGAATTTTCCCTGAATAACCGGGTCAGTAACTCGTCAGGGGTCTCCCCGTTTTTCTGTAATTTCGGGTTTAATCCTAGGTTCTCCTCCGTTTCCCCTGGTTGTTCCAATAATCCCGAGGTAGAGGACGTTCATCGGGAACTGTGCACAGTCTGGGCCCAGGTTCAGAAGAACCTAGAGGCGTCCCAGAGCGTACAAAAGATTCAGGCTGATTGTAGACGTTCTGCTAACCCCCGGTTTGTCGTCTGGGATCTGGTGTGGTTGTCGTCGAGGAACTTGCGCCTTAAGGTCCCGTCCAGGAAGATTGCTCCCCGATTTATTGGACCTTATAAGGTCATTGAAGTCCTCAACCCTGTATCCTTCCGTCTGGAGCTGCCCCCATCCTTTCGCATACACGACGTCTTCCATGCCTCCCTCCTGAAACGCTGCTCCCCGTCCTGGTCCCCCTCGAGGAAACCTCCTGTTCCCGTTCTCACCCCTGAGGGGGTGGAATTCGAGGTGGCCAAGATTGTGGACAGTAGGATGATCCAGGGCTCCCTCCAGTACCTGGTCCATTGGAGAGGATACGGGCCGGAGGAGAGGACTTGGGTACCTGCTTGAGATGTTCACGCTGGGGTATTGATCAGGAGGTTCCACCTTCTCTTCCCCACTAAACCGGGTCCTCTTAGTAAGGGTCCGGTGGCCCCTCATAAAAGGGGGAGTACTGTAAAGGATCTGCCAGGCACTACGTCTGGGTATACTCCCAGGATTAATCAGTCGACACCTGAGGCCAGACCTCTGAAACTGACACCTGCTCCCACCAATCAGGGTGGCAGGCTCAGGAGTGGGAGAGCCTATCGCGGCCTGGTCAGTCAGAGTTAGCTCCGCCCCCTGTCCATTTATACCTGCCGTTTTCTCTTCCTCCTTGCTTGTTATTATTCTTGGATTCCTGGCCCCACTGCTGCCTTGCTCCAGCCTGCTTCTGCCGTGCTTCTGTTCCGTTTATCCTGCGTTGCTCTGCCCCTGGCTTGCTTCTGCTCCGTGCTCCCGTTTGTATACTCCACTACTTCCTGATCCTGACTGGCTCATTCACCGCTCCATTTCCTCGCGGTGTTCCGTGGGCTACTGTATTCACTTGCGTGTTCCCTGTTTGTACTCCCTTGCACTTAGACAGCGTAGGGACCGCCGTCAAGTTGTACCCCGTCGCCTACGGCGGGTCGTTGCAAGTAGGCAGGGACAGGGCGGTGGGTAGATTAGGGCTCACTTGTTCCCTTCACCTCCTTCCTGCCATTACAGAAATCTTTGCCCCTTGATTCTGTAACCATTTTCAGCATCTATAGCAACACAAAAATTCAGAAACTAAACACCCTAAATAGTTTTATACCCCAAACCAAACGCCTAAGCAAATTAAAACCCCAGGCCCATACATTAACTCAGACCAATAAATTCAGTCCCCAAGGGGTAACTAAACTTTTTAGAAAATTTGGCGTGTCATAGTAATATGTCAGAAGTTTTGATCGTTGGGGCTCCGAGCATTGGGACCTCGTTTACAAAAACAAAGTGGCAGAAGCGGATCCCCACCAAAGAGAACTTTTGACATGTCAGCTTTATTTAAAAGTTTAGCTATACTTTAAGCAGTCAGACACCCCTCCCCGTGCAGTAAAATAACTGCTGAGGGCTATATGGGGGGATTATACTGCAATGGGGATCTGAGCACCTGAATCTTATGGCTCTGGGGGAAAGGAGTTATCTACCCCATAGAGCCCCATCAGTTAGTCAGATGCTCTGACCCCCCCCCCCCCGCAGTATAACCACTGAGGGCTTTATGGGTGGGGGATTAGACTGCAAGGGGGTTCTGAGCATCTGGCTGACTGCAGAGGGCTTTATGGGTGGGAAATAATTTCACCACCCACAAAACCCTCGGCAGTCAGTTACACTTTTTGAGATGTACTTTTTTGTGTTTGTACATCACACACACTATATACAATTCACGCTCACACCACACACTATATATTCAAACCACATACACTATATACACACACACACACTACATGCACACACTATACACACACTTACACTATATGCACTATGCATACACATACCACACACACTATATAGAATTACATTGTATACACTAAAAACACTTTATAGACTTATACTATTTACACCATACACACACTATATACCATTCATACTCATGCCACACACTTTATCAAACAACACACACTATATATATATATATATATACACACACACACACACACACTTACATTATATACACACACTATATACACACACTATACATTATGTACACTACACACACACATACTATATACATTATACATACACACTTACACTATATACACTATATAGACTTACATTATACACACTATAAAAACTATACACAGCACACACTATATAGACTTAAATTATGCACACTATAAACACCACAAACTATGAAGACGTACTATATAGACTTATATTATGCGTACTATAAACACTATACGCACCACACACTATATACATACACACTTGCATTATACACACACTATGTAAACATAATATGCATTATGTACACTATACACATATAATATAAGCATTATACACACACACTTACGCTATATACACTATATAGACTTACATTATACACACTATAAACACTATACAGACTATATACACACACTTACATTATACACACACTATATACATAACATTATGCATTATGTACACTATACACACATACTATATGCATTATACACACACTTACAATATATACACTATATTGATTTACATTATACACACTATTAACAGTATACACACACTATATACAAACATACATTCATTATACACACACACACTATACATTATGTATACACACATACTATACATACACTTACTTTATACACATCATATACACATCCACACACACGATGTATTATGTACACTATACACACATACTATATGCATTATACACACACACACACACACACACACACACACACACACACACACACACACTTACACTATATAGACTTACATTATACACACTATAAACACTATACACACACCACACACTATATGCACACACACACTTACATTATACACACACTATATACACACACTATGCATTATGTATACTTTACACACATACTATATGCATTATACACACACACACACACACACACACACACACACACTTACTATATATACACTATATAGACTTACATTATACACACTATAAACACTATACAGACACTATATGCAAACACTTACATTATACAAACACGCACTAAGCATTATGTACACTATACACACACTATATGCATTATACACACACACTTACACTATATAGACTTACATTATACACGCTAACACCACACACTATATACACACACTTACATTATACACACACTTACATTATACACACACTATATACACACACTATACAATATGTACACTATACACACTTACTATATGCATTATACACACACTTACACTATATAGACTTACATTATACACACTATAAAGACTATACACACCACACACAATAAAAACTCTACACACTATGAAGACTTACACTATATACACACTATATAGACATACATTATACACACTATACAGACACCACACACTATATAGACTAACACTATATACACTATAAGCACACACTATATACACACACACCACACACTATATAGACTTACATTATACAAACCACACACTATATAGACTTACATTATACACACCACACACTATGTAGACTTACACTATGTTCACTATACACACCACACACTATATAGACTTACATTACACACACTATATACACACCACACTTCTTCCTCTGTGGTGCTTTGGTACAGCCTACAGGACCCTAATCATGTGATTGTGCTGTCACTACAGGTCCTTCACCTCCTAGTTGCAGTCTTGCCGTTATCAAGCAGCTGCTAGAGGAGTAGACAGGTGGGACAGTGCACAGCAGCACAGAGGACCAGACTGTCAGGGAGGGTGACCCAGCGCCTGCCCATCACTATCTCTGACAGTCTGCTCTCTAAGGCTATGTTCACACGGAGTGTTTTGCAGGAGTAATATCTGCCTCAAAATTCAGTTTGGAACTTAGAGGCAGATTTTCCTCTCCCTGCACGCCGATTTTCGCAGCGATTTTCGCGCCGTTTTTCACCCGCGGCCATTGAGCGCCGCAGGCATAAAACACATTGAAATACGCTTTCTCTGCCTCCCATTGAAGTCAATGGGAGGTCAGAGGCGTAAACGCCCGAAGATAGGGCATGTCGCTTCTTTTTCCCGCGAGGCAGTTTTACTGCTCACGGGAAAAAGACGCCGACGCCTCCCATTCAAATCAATGGGAGGCGTTTTCGGGCCGTTTTTGCCGAGTTTTGCGAAGCGGTTTCCGCGTCAAAAAACTCGGCAAAATACTCAGTGTGAACATAGCCTAAAGCTGATGTGCTATGTGGCCCCTTACACAGTGGGAGAGTGATGCGCCCCTCAGCCGGCAGCAACCCGGCATAGTTTTATGAAGTTATGTGCGGTTCAGGCGGCCATGGCTCCCCTGGGAGCCTTGGGCCCCGGGAAGCCGCCCAAACCGATTAGAAAGGATTATACAGCCCTTCGTGCACACATTTTTAAAGCAAGTACATCAGTCTTATCAGGTCTAAGATATTTATTTGATAATGTAAGCAGTTTGTATTGTGAAATCTGGTAACAGATCCTTTTTAATGTATCATACTGTATAAGCAGATAGATACATATTAAGCATCAGACAATTTACCAGTTGAATTACCTTAGGAGTGTGCTGCCGACTCTCTGCTATCGTTTGCATATATATATATATTACAAATGCTGGACAAATATAGGAGGATAATAATTAAAATATTAACTATTTGATTGTCTTTTATTGAATAGCTTTTGAATTCCATAATAATTTTTTTTTTTTAAAACCTTGTAAAGTGAAATGATTATTAGTCTATAACAGTGGTTAAAATACAGTTTTATTCATTTTACAATATTTAGGATATGTAGCCATTCCATTTTGATTAAGTCATCCTTAACCAATCTATATTATATCTATATTTCTTTCTTTCTCACTTGGTTCTTAAGAACATAAAAAAGAAGATAACTTGTTCATGCAGCATGGATTCATGTTTCCCAAGCCACATAATAGTTTGCAAAGTTGGTGTCAATTTATAGACTGCTGTGTTTTGGATACATTATCTCTGCTGTAAGAAAGCTCTTCTGTAGAGCCCAGCAGAATAGAGTTTATAATCCATGGCTTTGGGTTTTAAATAATCTCAGCAAAGGAACCATTAAGAAAAATGAACTGATAGATGTAGTCTACCACTGAACGTACCTATTGAAATCTAAGGATTCAATAAAGGTCTTGTAGAAAGTTAAAGCTTTCTACTTTGTTATTAGCCGATTGTTAAACTTTTCAATGAATAAAAGTATTCTAATGAGTAGATTGTTAAACTTTTCAATGAATAAATGTATTGTTATCAGTATTTATGTAGAGTTTACAACATACTACCTGTAGCGCCCATGGCTCACCCCCCGATGGCTGCAGCCATGGATCTGTGAGCGCTGGCTCGCATCTCCTTCCTAGGAGACACCAGCACTCACTTCCGCTCCGGTACACTGTGTCCCGTACGTTGTGCACGCTCATGCCCGTTCTTAAAGGGCCAGCGCACACATTTGGAAATCATCATTATCAACTAACATTGATTTCCTGGACTATAAGAAGGGCCCTGCCCCTCTGATCCTTGCCTGAGCATTTTTAGTGTATCCCATGTCAGTATTGCAAATGGTCCCTTAGTGTTATCCCGTTCCAGTTGTTACCCGTGCCCTGTTACCTGTTTCCTGTATCCCGTGCTGTGTTCTTGTTCGTCAGCCTATTAGTGTTGGAGTCGTGTCCTACTGGACCTGCTGTCATTTTCCACGTCCAGTGTAACTTGCCACGTCCAGTGTCTTCTGCCACGTCTAGTATTATCCGCCACATCTGGCGCAACCTGCTGCACCCACCTCCATCTGTGCTGAAGACTCGGCCACTGTCTGGACTAGTTTAGGCACCCGTGTGTTACGAACTGCTACAGAGACTCTTGTATAGACTGTGACTAGGCCAGCTGACTCTCCGCTACGGCGCATCAGCCTAGTGGGTCCGCATACCCTGTGACTGAGACAGTACGCTCAGGCCATGGAACCCGCTGGCCAGCCCAAGACCGCAGTGCAGAAGATACAGATGGAAATGTATGACCTAGGCACACGTCAGAATCAACTCCTCGAGGCTGTAAATTCTATCATGGCCTGTCTGGATCAACTCACTGTTTTACCTCTGGTTCTTCCTCGAGAGGCTGCCCGTTGCTCCTCCTGTTTGTTCTGGATCCACAGTTCCACTGCCACTTCCTCCTCGCTATGACGGTGATCCCAGAGACTGTAGAGGATTCATTAACCAATGCATGGTTCATTTTAGTTAGGCTACAGGATCATCCCTTCCCCTCAGAGGAGGCCAAAGTAGCATTTATTATCTCCCTCCTCGCTGGCAAGGCCTTCGCATGTGCGAACCCAATCTTGGAACAACAAGGACCTGTATCTTTGTACCTAGCCGTGTTCCTGCAGTCTTTTTGTGCCGTGTTCAAGGAGCCGGGCCGAACATGTTCTGCCGCAGCCACTCTGTTGACCCTCAAGCAAGAAGGTTCCACAGTAGGGAGTATGCTATATCCTTCCGTACCCTGGCAGCAGAGTTGGCATGGAACAATGAGGCAGTGGTGGCGACCTTTTGGCAGGGACTATCCTCGCAGATTAAGGACGAACTGGCAGCCCGCAACCTTCCTTCTACCTTGGATGCCCCCATCCTGTTAGTCACTCGGGTTGACATGAGGATCCTGGAGCGCACTCAGGAGGTTGAACAGGAGAGCTGGGGTCACAGACCAGCAACCTCGGTCCAGAGACCACTATTGCCTTCCCCTAGTGCACTACCTGAAAAACCCATGGAGGTAGACAGAGTCCGGTTGTCCGAACAGGAGAAGCAGCGCAGACGCTCCTCTGGATTATGTATGTATTGTGGCCTTAAGGTTCATTTTGTGCACCAATGTCCACAGAAACAAGGAAACTCCAGCACCTAGGGATGGTTGGAGAGGCAACTCTAGGTGGGACGTCTCCAAACATCAAAACCTCAACCAAATTATCGATTCCCGTGGCCATCGTCTCCGGAGAGACATCACATCCCTCCTCTGCCTATCTTGACACCGGAGCAGCTGCAAATTTCATCCAGCAGGATCTAGTGGATCGCTTACATCTACCCACAGTTCTTCTGGAAAGACCTCTGGCTGTTGCATCTGTGAATGGTCTACCATTGCCCGATCAGATTGTGTTCATCATGGAACCATTGGCACTACAAATCAGAGCTCTTCACTCGGAACAGATTGCCTTCCTGGTATTACCCAAAGCTATCAATCCCATCCTGCTGGGTCTGCCATGGCTTCGCCTACATGCTCCGGTTCTTGACTGAAGTTCTGGAGAAGTTCTTCAATGGAGTCCCAGATACCATAGGCATTGCCTGTCACAAGTTCATCCTGTTTTGCCCCCTCTGCCTCAGTCACTCTCTGATCTACCTTCTCAGTATGCTAGTTTTGCGGATGTCTTCAGCAAGCGAGAGACTGAGACGCTGCCTCCACATCGGAATTATGACTGCCTCATTGAACAGGTTCCAAATGCTTCTCTTCCCCGTGGACGGGTATATCCTCTCTCCTTGCCAGAGACTCTATCCATGTCAGCCTATATCAAGGAGAATTTGGAGAGAGGTTTTATACGAAAGTCATCCTCGCCGGCCGGGGCCAGGTTCTTCTTTGTTAAGAAGAGAGATGGATCTCTTCGGCCCTGCATTGATTATTGTGATCTCAACCAGATCACGGTTAAGAAAAAATACCCGTTGCCACTTATATCCGAACTGTTTGACAGTATACGAGGAGCCAGAATTTTTTCAAAATTAGATTTACGTGGGGCTTCTAATTTGATCCGAATCCGACAAGGGAACAAGTGGAAGACTGCGTTCAACACCCCGAGATGGGCACTACGATTACCTGGTGATGCCCTTATGACTGTGTAACGCTCCCGCAGTCTTTCAGGAATTTGTCAATGATATCTTCTGAGATCTCCTCTATGTATGTGTTGTAGTCTATCTCGATGATATTTCGATTTTCTCCCCAGATCTGACGACTCATCGGAGGCATGTCTATTAGGTTCTACTGCGATTAACGGAGAATCGTTTATATGCCAAGTTGGAGAAGTGCATCTTTGAAAACAAGTCTTTGTCCTTCCTGGGCTACATCATCTCGGATTAAGGTCTCAAGATGGATCCTGAGAAACTAAAGTCTGTCCAGAAACGGCCATACAGCGTTTTCTGGGAAAATTTCTACCGGCAGTTTATCCCAAACTTCTCATCACTGACTACCCCCATCTCTACCCTTACCAAGAAGACTGTGAACGCCAAGGTGTGGACCCCAGAGGCAGAATTGCATTTATTTGCCTCAAGAAAGTCTTCACTTCAGCCTCGATCCCCCATCATACTGATGTGTCTCATTGGAGGTGGACGCTTCTTCTGTTCTCCAGTCGGCCCAATGGCTGAACTCCCGTCAAGGCAGGTGGTCGCTGTTCTTCACCTGTTTTCAATTTGTGCTCCACTACCATCCCGCTGACAAGAATGTGGGGGCCGATGCCCTGTCCAGGTCATTTAAGATGGATGACACTGGTGGTGTCCCTTCAAAGTCTCATAGACACGTCCTGCATTGTCACTGCCAATCCTTTGCAGGTTAGAGACATCCCTGCGGGGAG
Organism: Rhinoderma darwinii; assembly: GCF_050947455.1. Lineage (NCBI taxonomy): Eukaryota > Metazoa > Chordata > Amphibia > Anura > Rhinodermatidae > Rhinoderma > Rhinoderma darwinii. The sequence goes on from NC_134690.1 coordinate 188,604,100, forward strand.
GACTTTTGTTCGATTGGCAGAAAGGAGAAGAATTCTCTGCTGGGGACACAGTTCTTCTTTGTCACAGACCTTCTTCCCTCAGCAGGATGCAACACTCTCTGGGTGGTGGGGTGGACCAGTTTTCTAAGACGGCACATTTTATCCATCTGACCGGCCTACCTTCTGCTCCCCGACTGGTGAGTCTGTTCATTCAGCACATCTTCCGCTTGCATGGCTTGCCCCTTCAGTTTGTGTCCAATCCGGGGGTTCAGTTTACCTCAAAATTCTGGAGAGCCCTCTGTAAACTCCTGGATGTGAGATTGGACTTTTCCTCAGCCTATCACCCCCAGTCCAATGGGCAATTCGAGAGGATCAACAAGATTATGGAGAATTATCTCTGCCACTTCATCTCCTTGCAGCATGATAACTGGGTACAGCTTCTTCCATGGGCCGAGTTCTCGTATAACCACACAAGTGAGTCCACCACTTCCACACCATTCTACATTGTGCACAGTCAACATCCTAGAGTCCCTCTTCCTGTGTCGCCTACATCACAGGTACCTGCTGCTGACTCTGCATTTGGGGAGTTTCTGCAAATCTGGCAACAGACCTGGTCCTCTATTTTGCTGGTAGTCGATCGCATGAAGCAAAAAGCGGATACAATAAGAAGAGAGCCGCCTCAATATCTTCCAGGTACCAAAGTCTGGCTGTCCTCACAGAACATTCGTTTAAAGGTGCCTTCATACAAGTTTGCTCCCAGGTTCCTCGGACGTTTTGAGATTTTGCAAAAGATAAACCCTGTCTCCTATAAGCTGCGGCTGCCTCCTAACCTCAGAATCCCCAATTCCTTTAATGTGTCCCTCCTGAAACCAGTGGTCCTGATCCGCTACAGTAGGACTTCCAGTTCTGCAGTTGTTTCCAGCGGTTCATCTGATGTGTTTCAGGTGAGGAAGATCCTGGACTGCAAAAGGGTAGGAGGAAGAACTTTGGTGGACTGGAGAGGGTTTGGTCCTGAGGAGAGGTCCTGGGAGCCGGAAGAGAACATCAGTGCCCCTGCTCTCATTAAGAAATTCCTCTCTTGCACTGCCCCCAAGAAGAGGGGCGTAAGAGGGGGGGATATTGTAGCGTCCATGTCCGCGGGCCGTCAGCTTTACTCACCACCCCTCCCCCCCGATGGCCGCATCCATGGATCTGTGAGCGCTGGCCCGCATCTCCTTCCTAGGAGACACCAGCGCTCACTTCTGCTCCGTTCCGCTGTGACCTGTAGGGTGCGCGCACACGCTCGTGCCCGGTCTTAAAGGGCCAGCGGGGGCACATTTGGAAATCATCATTATCAACTACACAATATTTCCTGGACTATAAGAAGGGCCCTGCCCTTCTGATCCTTGCCTGAGCATTGTTAGTGTATCCCATGTCAGTCTTGTAAATGGTCCCTTAGTGTTATCCTGTTCCAGTTGTTACCCGTGCCCTGTTACCTGTATCCTGTATCCCTTGCTGTGTTCTTGTTTCTGAGCCTATTAATGTCATCTGACATTCCCAGTGTCATCTGCCACGTCCATGGTCATCTACCACGTCTAGTATTATCTGCCACGTCTGGCGCAACCTGCTGCACCCACCTCCATCCGTGCTGAAGACTCAGCCACTGTCTGGACTAGTTCAGGTACCTGTGTGTTACGAACTGCTATAGACTCTTATATAAACTGTGACTAGGCCAGCTGTCTCTCCGCTACGGCGGAGCGACCTAGTGGGTCCACATACCCTGTGACCATGACACTACCATAGTACTACAAAATATTTAGATGTAAAACATATCATGCTTATATCATATTGTATACTGTGCATCATTTTTACCTGGTGCGTAGGTGTGTGGACAGCTGATCATCAGTATGTTACGCCGTGAGTTCACATCTCTTTATAGTATTGCCATGTTAGTACTAATAGCCACTTGGTAACATCAGCAGATAGCTGTGAACTAACTTTTTTTTTATTGTATATAAAAATGCAATTGGCCGCCTATATTTTCCATCTGATTACATTAAATCAACAATCCAATATTGCTAGTTAATGCATTTCACTGTAATCATAAGACTAATCTGCTAATTTATGATGAACTTAATAAAGCACAATGGGTTCCAATGTAGTTGCTTTACAATATTATCAGTGTTTCTAAGATGCAGTAACAATGGATGATTTGCTCATTTAAAAAAGCATTATATAAAAGGGCCACAAGAGAGTTTAAACCATAATGTCAATTCTTCATGAAAAAAAGATGAATAGAAACCTAGAGTCATTCAAACTTTAGACAAGGCTGAATGGTTTCCTATTGAGCAGAGGCCAAGGGCGCAAAAACATATTTTAGTTTATTTATGGTCATTTGGATTGCCACTGGTATCAGAAGTACTTGGTAGAATAGAAAGCTAGTCTTTTTCGTAAGATGACCGGTGTCTCAAAACCCTTTTCAATGATGATAATATCGATCCATTTTGATAGAATATTATAATATAATGCCATTTCAGAAGAGTGTAGCATGCTTATCCATGAATTTACAAATATGCAGTTTACCTGAAGTTTATTAAAGATGTTATGCACTTCTTACAGTTCCTCTTTGTTAGAAGGGTCCCTCATTAGTTGATCACAGTTTGTCCCATTGCTCCTACTCTCAGTGATGAGCTGATATCTTTTTAATGGCTTTTGTTGTGTGAAGTGATAAGTTATCATGCAGCAGCAAGTTGTCAGGGTCAAGTAAAGGTTTGCCACATCTATACTTGTGATAAGAAAGTAGAAAGAAAATAGTTATTTTTTTGCTTTGCAAATTGTTGGATGGTCCATGTGTTTTTGCGTTTGTTTTTTTTTTTTATAATTTGCTTATATTCATAAATAATTGCATACAAAAATGTTTGGTAAATGATTTGAATGCAGGCTTACATTTAGTTTCTAAATTTTGCTACAAATGCTCTCTACAATATTCAACTCAGTCAACTCACTGATAAGGAAGTAAGTAGATTGATGTTTTTTTTTCAACAGAAAATTTTCCTGGAATTCATTTAATTATTTTTATAGAGAGTATATAGAGCTATAATAAGTTTAATTTGTACAAGGTCTGAATATTTTGAGTATAGGCAGGGGTAGCTGAAAATAGAAAAATTTTAATATCTCTGTGAATAAAACAACGTTAATTTCCAAACTAATGTTACTTCTCTAACTTCTGATTTAAAAAATGTTTGACCATATAGAGTAGACTTCAGCCCTGCACCTCCATAGTATACCCTACTATGTGAAAATTCCAGGGTGTAGTAATTGTGTCGTTCTGCCCATAGGTAAGACCCAGATCAGCATTGATCGAAAATAATGTTACAATAAGTTTCAAAAGTTTAGTTTATATGTCGTGCAATGATCATTAATGATGTTATAATTTTATTTCATATTGATATTTTCGGATATGCACATAATACAAATTATTTATTGTGAAAAAAAATAGGTTTCCACAATTTATTTGATAGATTTCCTTTTACCATTTTATTAATTTCTCTTTTACATATTTGTTTTAATACCAAAAGAAGACTTTTACTTATAATCTGTGTTTTTGAACTATAAGTACTGGCATATATCAGACAATTTTTAGGGGAACCTGTTTATGCCCTAACTACTGACAATATAGGCAGGAGGCCTTGTGGTCTTTTAATGGACCATGTAACATCTACCCTTATAAGGTATAGGAACCAAATGACTCGTAGGGAATTAAAAGGAGGTTCCCCTTTGTCTGTTTCCTTGTATGTTGCAATCAGCTTTGACTGCAACATAAATTAGGTTAAAGAATGGAGATCAGAGATTTCTCTGACCAACCTTAATGGAGTGTAAATAGGATTTGTATTTTAACTGTAATGCTACTACTGATGAATTCTGCCTTGACAAGAGTTGTTGCCATGGTGTGTCAAGGATTTGAAACCGCCCCCCTCCTACCACACTGTTCAGATGCATTTGAAAGACTAATGGTTTAAGGATCCCAAGTATAGATGAGCAAATTTGTACAGTGTCATTCAATAGAAGCCACAGATAGGTGTGCCTGGTAACCTGCTTCTCCATTAGCGGCCATATTTAGAACGGGAGCACCGCACAATCCATGGAGAAGGCTTTACTAACAAGGATGGGGCACTGCACAGAGGAAGACACCGCTCATCTTCTAATAATTATGTATTAGTAAGTGTCATTTAGTATTGGGTAAACAAGAATAGAAAGAGGAACCTCCAGCTCACCTTTGTTGCGTTTGTGGTATTCAATGGTCATGCACGGATCCTCGTGTCGGCACACGCTGAGTAGATAAAACTAGAAAGAACAAGGTTGGATCCAGCACAAAGATTGCGATAAAATGGAAAGGATTTTCCAAGTTTAATGGGCCAGTAGAGTGGCTATTAAAATCAGGACTTGGATACACTGCGTGACATCCTGGTAGTGTAAGGAAGGTTGTTGTGTTGAAAGAAAGCTTACGCGTTTCAGACGCTGCGAGCGTCCTTAATCATGGCTGAAGCTCATGATTAAGGACGCTCGCAGCGTCTGAAACGCGTAGGCTTTCCTTCAACACTACAACCTTCCTTACACTACCAGGATGTCACGCAGTGTATCCAAGTCCTGATTTTAATAGCCACTCTACTGGCCCATTAAACTTGGAAAATCCTTTCCATTTTATCGCAATCTTTGTGCTGGATCCAACCTTGTTCTGTCATTTAGTATTGTTTACCACACATTAGTAAAAATAAACATAAAGCAGCCTTTAGCGCTATGCCAGAATTAGTAATGTGATCCTCATGTGCTTCTCATAATTTCATTATGGGACAGCCCATCTGAGATCATGTGATCCTTTTTCCAATCTGTCAAAATCGGGGCTGGCGCTCGTCGATGACGGCTGTTTTGCTGCGATTTGTGCGCCACAAACCCTAAATGTTTTAGATTTTGCAGAATCCAAAACTTTTGAGAAATTCGGTCCGAATTCCATTAGTGTAGAATCTATTCGCTCATCAATAGTCCGCAGAAGACAAGCTTTTCATAAAAAGACGAATTATAAAATGTATTATTTTTATATACTCCATCAGAACATGAAAAGTAATTTTTAAAGTTGACTTACACCTACTGTACACAGATAGTGTGTCATCGTGTTGGATTTTTCAATTGTAGGACCGATTAGTGTTAGGCTGGATTCACACGAGCACATTACGTCCGTAATGGACGGAACGTATTTCGGCCGCAAGTCCCGGACCGAACACACGGCAGGGAACCGGGCTCCTAGCATCATAGTTATGTACGATGCTAGGAGTCCCTGCCTCGCTGAAGGACAACTGTCCCGTACTGAAAACATGATTACAGTGTGGGACAGTTGTCCTGCAGCGAAACAGGGACTCCTAGCATCGTACATAACTATGATGCTAGGAGCCCGGCTCCCTGCAGTGTGTTCGGTCCGGGTTTAGCGGCTGAAATACATTCCGTCCAATACGGACGTACTGTGCTCGTGTGAATCCAGCCTTAGATTATTTTAATAGATTATGAGAAGAGATGGCTTCTGAAAATTCTTAGTGTCATCATATGTAATTGCCTAATTCTATGTTTAGATTAAATAGTATATTTTGTTCAATAATAGGAAGAGGTTCAAGTATACAGTACTATTACATTAAGGGAATGAGAAAAATTAATTGGTACAAGCTTGGTGTGAGGATCCAGTAATGACTCCAGCAGGGCAGTAGTTTCAAAGTTTCCTATGTTAAGTATTACTTATTTCCAAAAGCAGAATGTTTATCTCAAAAGTACTTAATAAATCTAATACAAAATGTTGTATTCTGTGGCCATACTTATATGTGTATCTTTCTAAATCTAAAACATTTGCCTTTTAACTAGACTGTGTAGTGTACGGTATATTATGGAATGCTTTTTCACTAGTCAAACTTATTTAAATATTATATGCTGTGTCTGCACCTGACAAGTCTTGGCCCTAGCAAAATTAACCAGCCCAAGAAAACATAAAAAATGGTGTGGATTTCTGTTTTTATGACAGTTGCTGTAAATCATTAATTCCTTGCTAAATTTCACAAAACAACAATAAATTGATATTGTGTATATAATTCATGTACTGTATAGATGTAGCAAGCATTGTTTAGCCATTTAATGCTCTGTGATTTCATGTCTTTACGGGACTACCGATAAGTCTACTGCTAAGATGAGAAAATCTTTGAAAATTAACTTTGTTGATGTTTCACCATTGGGCAAATTTTCTTGTCAGACACATATTTGCCACATATAGGTCAATGGAGACTGAAATTTTGGAATATGGATTTGTGTTTTTGCCTCAGTAAAAAAATGTTTGCCTCTCAGTTAAACAACGCAGGACAAGTTTTTAAAAAAATGTGCTCATCTCCATTAACAATAATAATATCCAATGACAAAATTATAATGATATAATGACAAATTAATACCCAATTTATCTGTAGTATAAGTTTGTAACTTTAAAACATGTATTGTTACTGTATGTATTAAAATGGGGCACATTTATAAAGTGTCATTTTGCTAACAGTTTTCCAAGGGCAAAAATTGTACAAAGTTTCCAAAGATGTGCCAAAATCACAAATGGGTGTATCTGAATTTTGAGAAAGTACTATATATTGGACCATACTCACTAAACCCTAAATATGGTAAATATTTAGAAAAATAAATAAAATATTAATTTTACTGTATTTTGCCCCTGTAGAGAATAAAATCCTTGACATAGAAAATGTTTCACATGCTTTATAAGTTTAGTGAATGCTTGCAACAAAGTACAACCCGTCCCAAACATAAGCCTGTATGCATGACTAGCTGGTGTATATTGGACCACCTCCCTATGGATAGTGCCACACACAATCCCTGTAGATAGTGTCACATAGTGCCCCTGTAGATAGTGCAACACATTGACCCCTTTAGATAGTGCCACTCACAGCCCGCTGTAGATAGTGCCCCACACTCCCCTGTGGATAGTGCCACACACCCCTTAGTAGGTTGTGCCATACAACCCCCTGTAGATAGTGTCACACACCCCTCTTTAGACAGTGACACACAGCCCCCTGTAGACAGTGCTATACACAGCCCCAGTAGACAGGGCCACAAACAGACCCCTAGAGCTAGTGCCACACACCCCCTCTTGTAGATAATGTCGCATACACCCCCTATAAATAATCCCACGCACCTCCCCCTGTAAAAATGGTGTCATGCATACCCTTGAAGATATTGCCACACACTCCACCTTGTAAATAGTGCCAAATACAGCCACCTGTAGATAGCGCCACACACAATCCTCTGTAGATAGTGCCACACAAATTCCCCTGTAGATAGTGCCACAAACAGCCCCCTGTAGATAGTGCCACACACTGACCCCTGTAGATAGTGACTCACACAGAGCCCTGTAGATAGTGCTCCACACAGGCCCCTGCAGATAGTGCCCCACATAGCCCCCTGTAGATAGTGTCCCACACTCCCCTGGAGATAGTGCCACACACAGTCCCCTGTAGACAGTGCCACACACTGACCCCTGTAGATAGTGCCTCACACAGACCTCTCTAGATAATGACTCACACTCCACTGTAGATAGTGCCCCAGACTCCCCCCTGTAGATAGTGCCACACACAGGCCCCTGTGTATAGTGCCCCATACAGCCCCCTGTATATAGTGTCTCACACTCCCCTGTAGATAGTGACACACACCCCTTAGTAGGAAGTGTCATACAACCCCCTTTAGATAGTGTTAAACACACCTCTTTAGATAGTGAGACACAGCCCACTGTAGATCTTGGAATGTGAAGATGAGGAAAATAAAAAAGAATGCTTTGTCATTAAAGGGAATGTGTTGCTAGAAAAATATATATATATATTTTTTAGTTAAACTGTTAGTCAATAAATGATTACACATTGTTCTAATTTTTTTTTTTTAATTTCACAAGTGAGGAAATATTATAAATTAGATTCTAATTTATAACATTTCCATGTGCTGGTCACTAGAGGGAGCAATTCCCAAAATTGCAGCATTGCAATGTGGTAAAGCAACCTCATTGCTTTATGCTTCAAATTTGGTGTAGACACACACGCTCTAGTGTGCTCACACAATGCCCCCTCCTTTATCCTGGCTAGTGCCAGGAGAAAGGTGGGGGTTGAATGTTCAAACCTCCTACACTGTGTGCCGCCATTTTTTGAGCGAATTCACCGTGTAGGAGGATTAGATACAGTGTAATCACACAGTATAACACGCACAAACACAAAGATAAACTTACCTGCTCCTGCCGCTGCCTCTGCTCCGCCCGCTCCGTCCGCTCCCTCCGCTCCTAGTCCTTGCTTCTGAACATATGGACGGAAGCCGCGATCGGAAGTAGTAATCTTACTGTCCGGCCGCGGCTTCTGGTCCACATGAAAATGGTGCCGGATGTCGAAGACATTACTTTTGGACTGTGTGGGAGAGGCGCATGTGCAGTTCCCACACAGATGGCGTACACTACAGTGAATGGAACGGCTCCCATTCGCATTCACTATGGGGATGTATGTGCCGTATTCCATCTCTGTATGTGTCGGTAATCGACACATACAGAGATGAAAAAAAATGGCAACCCCATAGAGAAGTAAAAGAAATAAAAAATAAAAAAGTAAAACACAAAAACACAAATAAATACAATTTATTTTAATAACATACTAAAAGCAAAAACATATAAAAAAAAAATTTTCGCGACATTTGTCCTTTAAAGAGGCTCTTTTACCACATTATAAGTGCCCTATCTCCTACATAAGGAGATGGGTGCTGTAATGTAGGTGACCGTAATGCTTTTTATTTAGAAAACTATCTATTTTTACCACTTTATGAGCGACTTTTAGCTTTATGCTAATTAGTTTCTCAATGCCCAAGTGGGCGTGTTTTTACTTTAGACCAAGTGGGCATTGTACAGAGAGTGTATGACGCTGACCAATCAGTGACCAATCAGTGTCATACACTTCTCTCCATTCATTTACACAGCAGATAACGATATAGCTATATCGCTATGTGCAGCCACATACACAAAGACTAACGTTACTGCAGTGTCCTGACAATGAATATACATTACCTCCAGCCAGTACGTGATGTCTATTCAGAATCCTGAGACTTCTGAATCTTTTCTGTGAGATTTCCAGCAAGGCAAACATAATCTCGTGAGATTACGTTTGCCTTGCTGGAAATCTCACAGAAAAGATTCAGAAGTGTCAGGATTCTGAATAAACATCACATCCTGGCTGGAGGTAATGTATATTCATTGTCAGGACACTTGATTAACGTTAATGTGTGTGTATGTGGCTGCACATCGTGTTCTAGTAAGAACACGATGCTGCTGTGTAAATGAGTGGAGAGAAGTGTATGACGCTGATTGGTCACTGATTGGTCAGCGTCATACACTCCTCTGTACAATGCCCACTTGGTCTAAAGTAAAAACACACCCACTTGGGCATTAAGAAACTGTTTAGCATAAAGCTAAAATCGCTCCTAACGTGGTAAAAATCGTTTTTATAAATAAAAAGCACTGCTGTCACCTACATTATAGCGCCCATCTTCTTATGTAGGAGATAGGGCACTTCTAATGTGGTGACAGAGTCTCTTTAAGTCTAAAATAGGCCTGGTCATTAAGGGGTTAAACCACTCCTGTGCAGCTTTAGAGGTATAGTTAGGGTCATTATCCTGCTGGAAGGTGAACCTCCTCTGTTAGTCTGTCAGAGATTTAAGACTCGGGCGGTTTTTCTCAAGAATTTCCCTGTATTTAATGCCATCTTTCTTTAAATGCTGACCAGTTTTCCAGTCCCTTCTGATGAAAAGCATCCCCAGAACATGATGCTGCCACCACCATGCTTTACTGTAGGAATGGTGTTCTTGGGGTGATGGGAAGTGTTGGGTTTGTGCCTTACATAGTTTTCCAATGATGGCTAAAATGTTAAATTGTTGTCTTATTTGACCAGAGAACCTTCTTCCATGTGTTTAGGAAGTCTAACACATGCTGTTGGGTGACCTTTAAACCATGTTTTCTCATGTTGTTTTTAAGCAATGGATATTTTCTGGCCACTTTTCCATAAAGCCTTATAGGCTTATAGTAACCTTGTGGGCAGACTGTTAAAAAACACCTGTTCCCTTAAGATTACCATGACTACGTTTCTGGCTTCTGGGCGTGTCTCTTTTTTTACTTGAGCCTATCTCTTTTCTCTATCTTTCTGCCCATCAGATTTGGTTTAGTATTTATACCTGTCCTTCTCACTCAGTCTTTGATTGTGATTCTCCTATCTTCTGGTGTTCTGATCAAGCTCCTGACATTTCCTGCACTTCTGACTTCTGGACCTCGTGAATACTGACCTCGACTTGTCTCTCGTTTACCCTCTGCTTACCGATTCTGATTATTTGCTCCCGGCTGGTTTTGAACTTTGCTTTGCCTGATTACCCCTAGCTGTCTGGTTTCTAGCTCAGGTTTGCCTGCATAGCACCTCTAATCCAACACAGTACTCTACTAAGACAACCTGGGTTCTAAGCAGCAAAGACCTTCCCACCTTGCAGTCGGCACTGGAAAACACCATAGAGTAGCCTTAGACTCTGTCAATCAGAGTGGTTACGGATTTGAGTTTGTGGTTTTACGTGCACGCTCTCTCCTGGCAGACTCCAGCAGCCTTTGAAAAATCGCTCAAACATGCATTTCCATAACACAGACACTTCCATCTGCGCTGTGGATGTTAGGAGCTCCTTCAGTGGTGTCTTTGATGTCTATGTTGCATCTCTTCTTAATGCCCTCCTTGCCTGGTCCATGAATTTTGGTGGGCAGTCTTCACTTGTCAGGTTTGTAGCTGTGCCATATTCTTTCCATTTTGTTATAATGGATTTAATGGTGCTCTGTGGAATGTTCAAAATTTGGATTATTTTTCAATGGCCCAAATCTGAGCTATACTTTTCAATATCTTTGTCTCTGACCTGTTTGGAGAGCTCATTGTTCTTTATGTTGCTTATTTAGTGGTGTTGCATACTCAGGGGCCTTTCAGAACAGATGTATTCATACTGACATCATGTGACAGATCATGTGACAATTTGATTAAAAACAGGGCGAGATTATTCAACTAATTTTGTGACTTCTGAAGTTAATTGGCTGGACCAGACCTTATTTAGGTGTTTCATGGCAAAGGGGAGTGAATACATATGCACACACAACTTTTCATTCTTTATTTTCTTTCCACTGTGACATTATGGACTATTTTAAAGTCAATTGCATAATATTAAACTTAAAATCCTTTTTAATTCCAGGTTGTAATTAAAAAAAAACAAGAATAAACACCAAGGCAATAAATATTTTAGCAAGGCTCCGTATATATACACTACCGTTCAAAAGTTTGGGGTCACCCAGACAATTTTGTGTTTTCCATGAAAACTCACACTTATATTCATAAAATGAGTTGCAAAATGACTAGAAAATATAGTCAAGACATTGACAAGGTTAGAAATAAAGATTTTTATTTCAAATAATAATTTTCTCCTTCAAACTTTGCTTTCGTCAAAGAATGCTCCATTTGCAGCAATTACAGCATTGCAGACCTTTGGCATTCTAGCTGTTAATTTGCTGAGGTAATCGGGAGAAATTTCACCCCATGCTTCCAGAAGCCCCTCCCACAAGTTGGATTGGCTTGATGGGCACTTCTTGCGTACCATACGGTCAAGCTGCTTCCACAACAGCTCTATGGGGTTGAGATCTGGTGACTGCGCTAGCCACTCCATTACAGATAGAATACCAGCTGCCTGCTTCTCCCCTAAATAGTTCTTGCATAATTTGGAGGTGTGCTTTGGGTCATTGTCCTGTTGTAGGATGAAATTGGCTCCAATCAAGCGCTGTTCACAGGGTATGGCATGGCGTTGCAAAATGGAGTGATAGCCTTCCTTATTCAAAATCCCTTTTACCTTGTACAAATCTCCCACTTTACCAGCACCAAAGCAACCCCAGACCATCACATTACCTCCACCATGCTTGACAGATGGCGTCAGGCACTCTTCCAGCATCTTTTCAGTTGTTCTGCGTCTCACAAATGTTCTTCTGTGTGATCCAAACACCTCAAACTTCGATTCGTCTGTCGTCCATAACACTTTTTTCCAATCTTCCTCTGTCCAATGTCTGTGTGCTTTTGCCCATATTAATCTTTTCCTTTTATTAGCCAATCTCAGATAATATGGCTTTTTCTTTGCCACTCTGCCCTGAAGGTCAGCATCCCGGAGTCGCCTCTTCACTGTAGACGTTGACACTGGCATTTTGCGGGTATTATTTAATGAAGCTGCCAGTTGAGGACCTGTGAGGCGTCTATTTCTCAAACTAGAGACTCTAATGTACTTGTCTTGTTGCTCAGTTGTGCAGCGGGGCCTCCCACTTCTCTTTCTACTCTGGTTAGAGCCTGTGTGTGCTGTCTTCTGAAGGGAGTAGTACACACCGTTGTAGGAAATTTTCAGTTTCTTGGCAATTTCTCGCATAGAATAGCCTTCATTTCTAAGAACAAGAATAGACTGTCGAGTTTCACATGAAAGCTCTCTTTTTCTAGCCATTTTGAGAGTTTAATCGAACCCACAAATATAATGCTCCAAATTCTCAAACTAGCTCAAAGGAAGGTCAGTTTTATAGCTCCTCTAAACAGAAAAACTGTTTACAGCGGTGCAAACATAATTGCACAAGGGTTTTCAAGTGTTTTCTAATCATCCATTAGCCTTCTAACACAGTTAGCAAACACAATGTACCATTAGAACACTGGAGTGATGGTTGCTGGAAATGGGCCTCTATACACCTATGTAGATATTGCATTAAAAAACAGACGTTTGCAGCTAGAATAGTCATTTAGAACATTAACAATGTATAGAGTGTATTTCTGATTGATTTAATCTTCATTGAAAAAAACTGCTTTTCTTGCAAAAATAAGGAAATTTCTAAGTGACCCTACACTTTTGAACGGTAGTGTGTATATATATATATATATATATATATATATATATATATATATATATATATATATATATATATATTTCATAATATATTCCAAGAGCATATTCACACATGGCAGATTTGGTTCACAAATTTCTGTGAATTTCCCCCTTTTATCTGTGTGAGCTTGCAAAAATCCTTACACATGCTGCAGAAACAACCCCATTTAGATGAATGACATGGATTTTCATTTGCAAAATTTTTTGTAACAAATCTGACACACATGAATATACACTTTAGAACCTGGTCTTGCCTCAGTGAAATAAATTCATACACCATCTTGTCCCACATATTAATGATACTTTTAACAATAAATGCAAATATTTAGTATACACATTTCTGTGCAGCAATAACGAGAAGACAAAACAGATCGCAGATGCTGAATTATTATTTTTTTAACAACAACTGAGCTCTGAACATAATAATGCAGATAAGTTAAGAAAGCTCAGCGGCATCATTTGGTAAATCTACCCAAAAATACATTATCTATAATAAGTAAATCCTAACTATTACATTAAATATAATTTGTTAGGTTTTTTTTCTGTAATTATACAGTGTCTAATAACTGATGAAATACAATTCACCATAATAAACACTATAGAAATGTTTACAGAATAATACTGTATTAGAAAATATGTACTGTAGTATAAATAATCTGTCTAATTTTGAGAAACTACTGTAGCAGATCCCTAAGTGCTTTATGTGTTTAATGCATTAAGTCACTCTAACAGATTACAGAGCTTTGTGGGAAGTTTCAAGGACATGAAGGGGAATTAAATTATCAAGTAATGTTGCAGTGTGTCGCTATATTTACATTCATCTTAAAGGAAGATGATTTATTTGGGTGATATACAGAATCATACATCACACTAATGCAGAAAACATGAAATATTTGTCCTTCATGCTCTGACTGGACAGTGAAACCCAGCTGAGTTACCAGTCTATCACAGGAAGTATGTAACATGTTATTTTAGTTCTACCTGGCCTATTTCACATTTTGAATTTCAGCTTTGTTGTATTTTCTGCTGGAATTATAGTGTACCAAAACATAATGCCTTACAAGAATTCCCTTGAGATCAACTGTTCAGTAGTGTTGCGAATGATAAATAAGCCTTAATTTTTTATTACATATATATGAAGTGAAACATATTTTACAAACCATACATGTTTACTCAGATTAAATTAATTTGAATGTATGTGTCAAATTAAATGCATATATTTTTGTACTGATCCTAACAGATTATGCAACTGAAGTATAAAATGTTTGCATTAGGTTTTTTTTTTATATCTGTAATAATATGTAACTTTTAGATCTAGCAGGGCATCTGTCAACATTGGAGATGTGCTATACATACTGACATCACCATTGCAGCCGAAATTTCACTGCAGTGGTCACGTTTTGGTGGCGATGTAAACAGAGACAACGTGGGGGACAACGGGACAGGGGGTGTTGAAGCAGCAGAGGATTTAAAAAAATAGACGGGGCTTAAAAGGAGAAAATTAAATGCACAATACATAACTATTGCTGTATATTGTATAAGCGATCGCATGATAAAGTCTTCTAGTGGGGCTAAAAAAATTGCAAGAAGATAAAAAGATGTTTAATAAAGTATTTAGAAGAAAAAACACAGCACTCCAAATAAGCTGTAAATCAGGCCATGTGCGCTTTACCAGTGAAAGGATGAATCAACTCCTTAGTATAGAATAGATGGCAGCAGTATAGAGCATGTAACAGCACCAGGACTTCAATATTGATGGAGAGATGTTGGTTTATTCACCACAGAGTGAGCGATGCTTCGCTTTACATCCGAACCTTTCTCAAGCTTGAGAAAGGTTCAGATGTGAACCAAAACGTTGTGTACTCTGTGGTGAATAAATCAACATCTCTCCATCAATATTCCTGGTGCTGTTACTTGCTCCATATTGCTGCAATTTATATATATATATATATATATATATATATATATATATATATATATATATATATATCATCAAATAGTTAAATAATTTCAGTAATTTAATTAAAAACGTGAAACTCATATATTATATAGATTCATTACACACAGTGATCTATTTCCAGCATTTTTTTTTCTTTTAATGTTGAAGATTATGGCTAACAGTTAATGAAAACCCAAAATTTTGTCTTTCAGAAGACTAGAATATTGGGTAAAAGTTCAAGATTGTAGACTCATGGTGTCACACTCTAATCAGCTAATCAACACAAAACACCTGCAAAGGTTTCCTAAGCCTTTAAATGGTCCAACAGTTTGATTCAGTAGGCTACACAATCATGGGGAAGACTCCACAAGGAGGGAAAGCCGCAAAAGGACATTGCTAAAGAAGCTGGCTGTTCACCAAGTGCTGTATCCAAGCATATTAACCCCTTAAGAACACGGCCAATTTAGGCCTTGAGGACAGAACAATTTTTTTTGTATTTCCCTCTTTGCATCCCGACGCTCATAACTCTTTTATTTTTTACGACGTAGTTGTATGAGACATTGATTTTTGAAGGACGAGTTGTACTTTATGTAAGTACCATTTTTTGGTACAAATACATTATCGTTTAATTTCTATACATTTTTATTTTGGTGAAAATGCAGAAAAAAAGCAGTTCCGCAGCAGTTTTAATATTTGTTTTTTACACCATACACCGATCATCATGAATAATGTTATACATTTGTTGTACAGGTTGTTCGGTCGTGGCAATACCAAATATGTCTATATTATTTCATGTTTTGGGACTTATATTTTAAAAAGTTTATTTATTATAAAAAAAACTTGTTTCTGTGTATTTTTTTTTACTTTTTATTTATTTATTTATCATAAAATTTTTTTTACATTCATTTAACTTTTTTTTTTTAATCCCATAAAGGGATTTATCATTTTGATTTTGTAACTGTAATGTACTGGTATAGATCTATATGCTAGTACATTAGCCTGTTTACTGATTGTACACAGGCAGTTGTTAGGGCATACCTCAGTATGCCCTAACAACAGGAAATATGTTCAGACAGCCCTGGGGTCCTTCAATGGACCCTGGGCTGTCTGGCCATACAAGTTGTGGGCTATGATTGCGTCACAGTTATCTTCTGTGACGCGATGAAAGTACAATCCCCTCTCCTTGAATGCCACTCCATGTTCAGCTTTCATCGCGGCATTCAAAGGGTTAATGTTGGAGAGAGGATGTTTCTCTTCTCTCCGCTGTTAGAGCGGGGCCGTGGCTGTGTATTACAGCCGTTGCCTCGCTCTCGATCGCACGCACAGACGGCTGTCACACAGTGGCCAAAGTCCTGTTTTCAGATGAAAGTAAATTTCATTTGGAAATCAAGGTCCCAGAGTCTGGAGGAAGAGTGGGTCTGGAGGAAGAGTGGAGAGGCACTCAATCCAAGTTGCTTGCGGTCCAGTGTGAAGTTTCCACAGTCCGTGATGGTTTGGGGAGCCATGTCATCTGCTGGTGTTGGTCCACTGTGTTATATCAAATCCAGAGTCAACGCAGCCATTTACCAGGAAATTTTAGAGCACTTCATGCTTCCCTCTGCTGACAAGCTTTATGGTGATGCTGATTTCATTTCCCAGCAGTATCACTGTGCTTGATTGGCCAGCAAACTCGCCTAACCTAAACCAGATAGAGAATCTATGGGGTATTGATAAGAGGAAGATGAAAGACACCAGACCCAACAACGCAGACGAGCTGAAGGCTGCTATCAAAACAACCTGGGTTTCCATAACACCTCAGCAGTAACACAGGCTGATCGCCTCCATGCCACGCCACATTAATGCAGTAATTCATGCAAAAGGAGCCCCAGCCAGGTATTGAGGGCATATACTGTACATACTTTTCAGTAGGCCAACATTTCTGTATTAAAAATCATTTTTTAAATTGGGCTTATATAATATTCTAATTTTCTAAAATACAAAATTTTGGGTTTTCACTAACTCTTAGCCATAATCTTCAACATTATGATATTCTAATTCATTGAGAAGGCCCTGTATGTATGGATATATGTTTAGCTGTATTGTTATTTATTTGATACCTATTGTTTATTTTTCTCTAATTTATATTATTTTAATTGAAATGGGAAAAGTTTTTTTCCCACTTTTAATATTTCTTCATATATATATATATATATGAAGAAATATTAAAAGTGGGAAAAAAAACTTTTCCCATTTTCAATTAAAATAATATAAATTAGAGAAAAATATACAAAAGGTATCAAATAAATAACAATACAGCCAAACACACTTTCTTTATGGGTACATCATGAGCGGAAAAATACAGGCGCATTCCAGCATGCCTTAAAGTATACAAAATAAGAACGTTTTACCGCTCATACCATCATAGACCAGCAATTCAAAAGTTTCTTTCCCCCAACACTACAACATAAATGAAATGGGATATCAGTCTTGCCGTCACCGATGAACGACCTGCTTCATGGCTTCAAATTATTTCAACACTGACAAGTCTAATGTTATTTATCCCGCTCGGTGAATGTTGTAAAGAGAGAAAAAAAAAGCTCAATTTGCTGGTTTTTGGTCACCTCACCTCCTCCAAAAAAAGTAATGACAAAGTTGCATGTACACCCAAAATAGTACTCATAAGTTCTACAGCTCGCGCTGCATAAAAAAAGTTTTCACATAATGTAGCTCCCGAGACTGAAAAGGATCAACGTTATGGCTCTCAGATCAAAACCTAGAAAACAATGGAGGAATTGCATGTGTTTTTTTTTTCCATTTCACCGCACAAAGTAATTTCTTTTAAGTTTCTCAGTACATTATATGGTATGTTAAATGTTGCCAATAAAAATGTAACTTGTCTAATAAATCTTGAATTGTAATTGTGGTCATTCATAAGGTTTTCAGGAATTCGGGTATATTTTTAAGGCTGTTAGAAAATACAATACACTCGGGGTGATTATTTCTTACCCATTAGGGAAAGTTTTGTTACTGGTTACCACGTAACCGTTGATGTTTGGTTCGTTCAGTATGTCTGCATGAACTGACTAATGATAGAAATGTATCAATAATCATTTGTCTAGTGCTTTTGTACTTTACATTGACACTAATTAATTAAAGTGATTTGGTAGACAATATTGTGTGTACTCTAAAAGTTGCTAGAATTTACATATACAGTGAAGGAAATAAGTATTTGATCCCTTGCTGATTTTGTAAGTTTGCCCACTGTCAAAGACATGAACAGTCTAGAATTTTTAGGCTAGGTTAATTTTACCAGTGAGAGATAGATTATATTTAAAAAAAAAACAGAAAATCACATTGTCAAAATTATATATATTTATTTGCATTGGTCACAGAGAAATAAGTATTTGATCCCTTTGACAAACAAGACTTAATACTTGGTGGCAAGACCCTTGTTGGCAAGCACAGCAGTCAGACGTTTCTTGTAGTTGATGATGAGGTTTGCACACGTTAGATGGAATTTTGGCCCACTCCTCTTTGCAGATCATCTGTAAATCATTAAGATTTCGAGGCTGTTGCTTGGCAACTCGGATCTTCAGCTCCCTCCATAAGTTATCGATGGGATTAAGGTCTGGAGACTGGCTAGGCCACTCCATGACCTTAATGTGCTTCTTTTTGAGCCACTCCTTTGTTGCCTTGGCTGTATGTTTCGGGTCATTGTCGTGCTGGAAGACCCAGCCACGAGCCATTTTTAATGTCCTGGTGGAGGGAAGGAGGTTGTCACTCATGATTTGATGGTACATGGCTCCATCCATTCTCCCATTGATGCGGTGAAGTAGTCCTGTGCCCTTAGCAGAGAAACACCCCCAAAACATAATGTTTCCACCTCCATGCTTGACAGTGGGGACGGTGTTCTTTGGGTCATAGGCAGCATTTCTCTTCCTCCAAACACGGCGAGTTGAGTTAATGCCAAAGAGCTCAATTTTAGTCTCATCTGACCACAGCACCTTCTCCCAATCACTCTCAGAATCATCCAGATGTTCATTTGTAAACTTCAGACGGGCCTGTACATGTGCCTTCTTGAGCAGGGGGACCTTGCGGGCACTGCAGGATTTTAATCCATTACGGCGTAATGTGTTACCAATGGTTTTCTTGGTGACTGTGGTCCCAGCTGCCTTGAGATCATTAACAAGTTCCCCCCGTGTAGTTTTTGGCTGAGCTCTCACCTTCCTCAGGATCAAGGATACCCCACGAGGTGAGATTTTGCATGGAGCCCCAGATCGATGTCGATTGACAGTGATTTTGTATGTCTTCCATTTTCTTACTATTGCACCAACAGTTGTCTCCTTCTCACCCAGCGTCTTACTTATGGTTTTGTAGCCCATTCCAGCCTTGTGCAGGTCTATAATCTTGTCCATGACATCCTTAGAAAGCTCTTTGGTCTTGCCCATGTTGTAGAGGTTAGAGTCAGGATGATTAATTGGGTCTGTGGACAGGAGTCTTTTATACAGGTGACCATTTAAGACAGCTGTCTTTAATGCAGGCACCAAGTTGATTTGGTGCGTGTAACTGGTCTGGAGGAGGCTGAACTCTTGATGGTTGGCAGGGGATCAAATACTTATTTCTCTGTGCACAATGCAAATAAATATATATAATTTTGACTATGTGATTTTCTTTTCTTTTTTTTTATATAATCTATCTCTCACTGGTAAAATTAACCTAGCCTAAAAATTCTAGACTGTTCATGACTTTGACAGTGGGCAAACGTACAAAATCAGCAAGGGATCAAATACTTATTTCCTTCACTGTATATGTTACATATCTAACTTGTTTATTATTTTATATATTTTTAACATTTTGTATATTACATTTTGTTTGTTTTTATAAATATAATAGTAGATATTTAAATTTACAATATCATTGTTCCAAGTAGGGACCGGTAACCCCAACTGGAAAAATGTCAGCACTGGGCTATTCCTATAGGTATTACAATTCTGATCGCCTGCACCGTGGACAGAGTGAATAGCTCCTGTGCTATTGGAGCACACTTGTCGATATGGCTACCAAATACTAGCCCTACGCGTTTCTTTGTATGTCTGCCGTAAATCTTTAGGGGCCTGCAGAATTAATCTGTCACTCGGGGTGATTATTCTACTATAATTTGTTTAGCCTTTTCTAGATACATATCTATATTGATATTCATATTGCTGCTGTGTATTTGATTTTCAACTAATATAAGATATTGAAGTACTGTATAAAAAAAGGTACAACTGTAGCATCAAAAACATATTGTGGTTGTTCTCTTATTTTTAACAGTGTATCTTTTTATTGCTCTTGAGAAAGGTGCATTGTCCCTTACTGAAATGTCAATCAGCAAGCAATAATACTATTATTTTAAATAATGTCTGTGTGTGCCTCATGTCTATTTTTTACTTATTCTGATTGATATACTGATTTGTTCACATACTTTTTTTTAACATTTTATCTTTAATATACCTACAGATGTTACATAGGTACATAGTTACATAGTTTGTGCGGTTGAAAAAAGACACATGTCCATCAAGTTCAACCAAGGGATGGGAAAGGGGAAGTAAAAAATTTCTACACATAGGAGCTAATATTTTTTTGTTCTAGGAAATTATCTAACCCTTTTTTAAAGCCATCTACTGTCCCTGCTGTGACCAGCTCCTGCGATAGTCTATTCCATAAATTCACCGTTCTCACAGTAAAGAAGGCTTGTCGCCTCTGCAGGTTGAACCTTTCTTTTTTTCAGACGGAGGGAGTGCCCCTTTGTTTTTTGAGGGGGTTTTACATGGAACAGGATTTCACCATATTTTTGTATGTGCCATTCATATATTTATATAAGTTAATTATGTCCCCCCTTAGTCGTCTTTTTTCAAGGCTAAATAGGTTTAGTTCTTTTAATCTTTCCTCATAACTTAGATTCTCCATGCCCCTTATTAGCTTCATTGCTCTTCTTTGTATTTTTTCCAACTCCGGGCATCCTTTCTATGAACTGGAACCCAGAACTGGACTGCATATTCTAGATGAGGCCTCACTAATGCTTTGTAAAGTGGTAATATTACATCCCTGTCCCGTGAGTCCATGCCTCTTTTAATACACGACAATATCTTGCTGGCCTTTGAAGCAGCTGATTGACATTGCATGCTGTTATTTAGTTTATGATTTACAAGTACACCCAGATCCTTCTCAACAAGTGACTCCCCCAGTGTAGCTCTCCCTAGGACATATGATGCATGCAGGTTGTTCGTATCCATGTGCATAACTTTACATTTATCTACATTAAACTGCATTTGCCAAGTGGACGCCCAAACACTCAGTTTGTTTAAATCCGCTTCCAATTCACAAACATCTTCCATAGTCTGAACTATATTACATAGCTTGGTGTCATCTGCAAAAATAGAAATAGTGCTATTAATCCCATCCTCTATATCATTAATAAATAAGTTGAATAATAGTGTTCCCAGCACTGAACCCTGGGGTACACCACTTATAACCGGTGACCATTCAGAGTAGGAATCATTGACCACAGCTCTCTGGATACGGTCCTTGAGCCAATTCTCAATCCAATTAAAAACTATACTTTCTAAACCTATAGTCTTTAATTTACCCATTAGAAGTCTATTGGGGACAGTGTCAAATGACTTTGCAAAGTCCAAAAACACTATATCCACAGCGGCTCCTCTGTCTAGGCTTCTCCTCACCTCTTCATAAAAACAAATCAGGTTGGTTTGACAGCTTCTGTTCTTAGTAAAACCGTGCTGGCTGTCACTTATATTACTATTTATTGTCACATAATTCTGTATATAGTCCCTCAATAGCCCCTCAAACATTTTCCCCACAATTGATGTTAAGCTTACTGGTCTATAATTACCCGGCGAAGACCTAGAGCCCTTTTTGAAAATAGGCACCACATTTGCCCTGCGCCAGTCCCTTGGCACTATACCAGTCACGAGAGAATCTCTAAATATTATGACGAGGGGGACAGAAATAACTGAACTAAGCTCCTTAAGAACTCAAGGGTGTAACCCATCTGGCCCCGGGGCCTTGTGTATGCTTATTTTATTTAATTTAGCTTGCACCATATCTACATTCATCCAATTCAGTATATCAACTGATATATTAACAGCACTGGCAGCAGCTACAACAGCTGCTCTTTCTTCAGTTGTATATAGAGAGCGGAAGAACCCATTTAGTAACTCTGCCTTCTCTTGAAGAATTTTTTGGGATTTGTTTTACTATCCTTGGCCACCTGCCTTTCATTTTGTATTTTTGCTGATTTTATTACCTTTTTACAGATTTTATTAAGCTCTTTATATTTTACAAAGGCTACAGCTGTACCCTCATATTTGTATTGTTCAAATGCCCTTTTTTTGTCATGTATTGCCCTTTTTACAGAAGGTGTAAGCCATGTGGGGTTTAATTTTAGTCGTTTATTCTTGTTACCTATAGGAATAAATTTTACAGTATAATTACCCAAAGTAGATTTGAAAATCGACAATTTATAATTTGTACCATTATTTGACATTAGTTCTTCCCAGTCGTTATCCTGAATTGCAGCCCTCATCCTGGCGAAATTGGCCTTCTTAAAATTAAGTGTTTTTGCCCTCCCAGTCTGTGTTTGTTTTTTACAGTATATGTAAAATATAACTATATTATGATCACTGTTACCAAGGTTTTCACGAACGTTGACATTCCGAACAAGCTTTGCATTATTAGAAATGACCAGATCCAACAGAGTTTCACCTCTAGTCGGGTCTTCCGCAAACTGGCCCATAAAATTTCCCTGCAACAGGTTGAGGAAATGTCTCCCCTTTGCAGTTGAAGCCGAACAATGACACCAATTAATATCCCGGTAATTAAAATCTCACATTATCACTACAGTACCCGCCTGTGCAGCCCGCTCCATCTGTTTATATAGCTGAACTTCCATCTCCTCAGTTATATTGGGGGGTCTATAGATTACACCAAAAGTAATTTTTTCAGTGTTTACCTCCCTTTGTAATTCAACCCACAAGGTTTCAACCTCCTCACAATCTTCACCCTCTAATGTCTCTTCACACTCGCCTTCATATCGCTTCTCACATACAGACATACACCACCACCTTTCTTATTCGCCCTGTCTTTCCGAAACAGTGTAAAACCCTGTAGATTTACAGCCCAATCATGTGAAGAGTCTAGCCATGTTTCAGCAACACCAACTATAACTATATTTTCTTCCAGTATCAAGGCCTCCAGCTCCCCCATTTTGCTTGCTAGACTTCTTGCATTTGTGAACATACACTTTAACTTGCCATTAAATGTTTCACTTTCAGTATCAGAAATGTGATTATTTGACATTATTTGGGATTTTTTCTTTTCACTGCTGTTTTGTAACAAAAGGATCTCCTTATCTTGTTGCCTGGTCCTCTCCCCACCGTCTGTTTCTCCCCCCACCAATATAGTCTCACCCCTCTCTAACCTAACTACCCCTTTATTTTCTACATTGGCCTCCCTCCTCAGACATAGTTTAAATACTCCGCCACCCTAGCTAGAATTCTCTCCCCCAGCACAGGACCCCCTTCCATTTATGTGCAAATCATCTGCAGAATACAGTTTGTACTCCAATAAAAAGTCAGCCCAATGCTCTAGGAACCCAAAGCCTTCTCCTCTACATCAAGACTTCAGCCATGCATTTAACTCCCTGAGCTCCCGCTGTCTTTCCTGTGATGCACATGGCACAGGCAGTATTCCTGAGAATACAACCTTGGAGGTCCTTCCCTTCAGCTTGTAGCCTAGTTCTTTAAAATTATTCTTAAGGCTCCTCCACCTACCATTTATTCTGTCGTTGGTACCCACATGGACCACGACAGCTGAATCATCACCAGCCCCTCCCAGCAATTTGTCCACCCGTTCCACCACATGCCGAACCCTGGCACCAGGGAGACAGCAAACAGTTCGGTTGAGACGGTCTTGGCGACAAATTATTCTATCCGTCTTCCTGATTATAGAATCCCCTACAACTATCAATTGTCTTGGCTTACCTGCATTACCATCCCGCCGACTACTAGCTGGGCTGTTCTCCCGGCTGTTAGGGAGATCTGTATTGACCTTGCTTTTCTTTGACCCCTTTCTACTGCCCCTAACTACATTAACCCAGCTACTTACCTGATCCTGCTGACCCATGTCTTCATCCTCCAGTTCTAACCCACTAACTGCGTGCTCCGTGAGCAGCATGCTCCACTCAAGATTGTCTATCGCACTCAGTGTTGCATTCTGCTCCTCCAGATCTCTAATGCAAGCTTCAAGGTGAACAACATGCTCACATCTGCCACAGAGGTATTCACCCTGGAACTCCGGCTCCAGTCGTGCATACATTTGGCAAACTGTGCACTGAATAAAACCTACAATCTTGCTATCCATTATCCAAGTTACAACAGAACAGTGAACAATTGTTAAAGTAAAAGGAAAGAAGAGTACTTACCGGGGCTTTAGCTCCTCTTTTTAACTCCGGTTTTATAACTCCACTTATATCACATGCCACTTAATTCACCAAGCTCAGACAGAGCCAGCTCAAAATGAGTTCTGCTGGCTAATTTATACCACCTGTATCCAGTTAACCCCTCCCCCTAGTCAGCTGCTCAGGAAGGAATCTGCAAGGGAAAAAAAAAAAGTTTTTAAATTGTGTCAGTTTTTGCTATCTTTTTTTTCATAGTCAAAATTTTTATTGATTTTAATACAAACAATTACACACACAATCGGAAAAAAAAAAGTGTCGCTCTAGTAGAAAGAGCATGACAATAAGGGCACAGCCCAAACAGGAGAGTGAACATCACAAGCCATAACAAGCGCAAAATACAATCACAGCAGTCTGAGGAAGCTGAAAGGAAATGAGCAGTGTAACAAAAAGGAAAGAAAATACACCAAGCCAACCCCCCAGACATCCTAAAATGCAATGGTAATAACATGTATGTGCAATCACAGGAAGCAATGACAACTCACAATAGACACACTGAGGGAAGGAAAAGATAGAATGGGAAACAAACACGGGCAAAGGAAAAGAAAGGGAGGTCGTGGCGAACCTAGACTCCAGCACCTGAACATCCTAGATAAAATCAGAAGAAGCAGCCATGCGCCCATCAGAGATGTGATTAGAGCAAACAAACCCTAAAACACCAGCCTGCAGTCCAAACGTTAATAGAGTCTCATAGGAAAGGAGGATTTTCTCAGTTCACTGCAGTCCGATAGGTGGAAGAAGAGAGAAACGTAAGCCAGTGAGACCAGGTATCCTTGTACCGTATAGAAGTGGCCGGGGAATGAGCCAACAGGTGTTCCATTCGCTGTATCAAAGCAACCTCCTGGAACCACTCATACAGCAGCGGAGGGACTGCCGATTTCCACTTACGAGGGATAACCGATTTGGCAGCCTGGAGGAGATGTCTAATTAAAGAACATTTGTAAATGGGTAGCGGCATAGGGAACATGAATAAAAGGACCGCCTCGGGGGACTTAGGAACCAAAACCCCAGTAACTTCCACTATAATTTTAAGAACCGCCTCCCAGAAACTCTGCAAACTAGGGCAACTCCAACAAATGTGAGATATGGAAGCCCCCGATGCCCCACACCTCCAACACTCGTCAGGTACAGACGGGTACCATTTGTGGAGGGCAGCAGGAACTCGATACCACCTAGAAATAATCTTGTAGCTAGTTTCCTGGGCTCGGATGGCTACTGAGGCCTTCTGGTAAAGGTAGAAACACCGTCTCCATTGAGCGTCAGAGAATGTCGCGTCCAATTCTGTCTCCCAAGCCCTGCAGAAGGGTGGGAGATGAGGTGATCGCTGGCATAGGAGTAGTTTATAGAGTGTGGAGATGGCGTGCGCAGGGGGCCGGGTGGAAACACATAACCGCTCGAAGTCAGTAAGCGGCCGGTTTAGATGTGCCCTATGCTTAGTGACACTATAAAAATGTTTTAACTGGGAGTATGCAAATATGTGACGTGGCGATGGAGTATCAGCGGGGCAGATCGTGGCCAGTGGGAGCAGAGAGACATCAGAGAGAACCTGAGTGAAATACATGGGGTTGGTGGAAGACCTACCCAGGGAGGAGAGACGCGCCTCCCCAGCCGGAAAGGCGGGGTTGTTAGTGACGGGGGTCAAAGGACCCAATGGGTCAACAAGTGAGCCCATCCTCCCAGAGGACCGCAGTGTCAAGAGGGTATGCAAAACTACAAAGGAGGCGGAAGTCGATTTATTCCCAGGCAGGGTCCAAGGCAATGTAAAAAGGGTACGAGTACAAAGCTGTTGGGCCAAACGGACCCATAGTTTAGAGTCACGATTGTGGAAAAAGTCTAGTACTCGAGCATAAGTTGACACCAAATAGTAAAGGCGACAATCCAGCAGACCAACCCCACCCCAACCTGCAGCCCTGGAACGAGTAAGAATCGTCCTATTCAAACAGGCACGACCCGCTGGCCATATGAAGGAACCAAAGCACTATTGGATACGTAGCCAATAAGAGGATGGGATGGAGATAGGGATAGTCTGCAGGAGGTAGAGCAGTCTGGGGAGAAGTGACATCTTAATAATATTAATACGGCCAAACCAAGATAATTCCTTTTTATTCCAAGAGGCGAGGTCTGTGCGAAATTTGGCTAATAAAGGGATAAAGTTATTGGGAAAGAATTGGGAGAGATCAGAGTTTATATGTGTACCCAAATATGTTATACCCCTAGCAGGCAAGGAGAAGGGGAAATTATTTTTGAGGAACGATAGCGTCGAGGCTGAAAGGGATACATTGAAAGGGAAAAATTAATCTTAAAGTTTGACCATACTCCAAAGCGCCATCAACGAGGGAAGCGAGACATGCGGGTCCGTGAGATAAACCAATAGGTCATCAGCAAAGGCAGAACACTTATATTCAGTCCCACCTATGACAACGCCCCTAATGTAAGAGCTGTTCCGAATGGAGGACATAAGATGTTCTATAACGAGGACATACAACAATGGGGAAAGAGGGCAACCCTGTCTGGTACCATTATGAATAGCAAATGGAGCAGAGAGGGAGCCGCTTACTTTTAGTTGGGCGGATGGAGAATGGTAGAGGGCCATTATTTTACTCATAAAGGAAGGTCCCAGTCCTATATGTTGAAGAGTTTGGTGAAGGGCAGGCCAGGCTATCCTGTCAAACGCCTTCTCGGCATCTAGGGACAGGATCATGAGGGGGATGTAGTAAGTCTGGGCATGGTGGACAATATCAAAGGTTTTAAGAGTATTATCTCGCGCCTCCCGACCCGGCACAAACTCCACCTGATCCGGGTGGACTAATTCAGAGAGATGTTTATTCAGCCTGTTAGCTAACAACTTGGCATAAATTTTAAGGTCAACGTTGAGCAAGGAGATGGGGCGATAACTGGGACAGAGCTGCGGATCTTTACCCGGTTTACGAATAACCGTAACATGTGCCAAGGTGGAGCCAGGAAGGAACAAGACGTCAGGTGAGATCGAATTAAAGGCCGGGAGCAGAAGTGGCGATAAACCGTCAGTCAATAATTTATAAAATTTGGCAGTATATTCATCCAGCCCGGGACTCTTTCCCCCTGGGAGGTTCTTTATAACCGCAAGGACCTCCGATGAGGTAAAGTCAGCCCCTAACTCCTCCGACACTTCCCTGGACAAAGGTGTGGAAGGAGAGGGGAAAGAGGCCCGATCCGGGGGTAAGGAGTCAGTGGAGGGCCGAAGATTATAAAGGTCAGAATAAAATGAGTGAAAACAGTCCGCAATCTCAGGGGTCGTATGGACCACATGGCCAGAGGAAGATTTAATACTGGGTATATGAGATTGGGCCAATCGAGCCTTTAAAGCTAACCTGGCTAACATGCGTCCGCTTTTGTTACCAAATTCATGAAACTTGCTCCGGCACACCTGGAGGGCCCGCTTTTGAGCCGAGTCCAACAGACAACGGGCATCTTGTCGGGCACTTTGTAACTCCCGTAAAAGCGGAAGAGAAAGAGCACGCTTGTGAGCCAGTTCCAGGGAACTAATTTTTTGAAGAGCAAGTTTCAAGAAATGGGCCCTTTCTCTTTTGAGGCGAGCTCCATGTTTTATAAGGACACCTCGGAGTACACATTTAAGGGCCTCCCACTGCATCATCGGAGATGTGGTATCATGAGCGTGATCAGATGTGAAGTGGTCCACCGTTTGCAACAGTTCGGCACTGCAAACCCCATCAAGGAGCAGGGACTCATTAAGCTTCTAGGACCAGGGACCTTTAGTAAGGAACGGAAGGTGTAGGGTACAGAACACTGGGGCATGATTAGACCATAATATGTTGCCAATGGATGTGGAATCGGCCCATGTGAGGGCATGGTGTTGAAGTAGGATGTAGTCCAGGCGACTGTAGGTGCCATGCGGAGGAGAGTAAAAACTATAATCTCTATCAGAAGGGTGTTGTAGACGCCAAGCATCGCAGAGCTGAAGCTGCGCAAGAGCGTGTTTCACCCGTTTAAGAGCACTGTATGCAACACTGGAACGACCAGTAGAATTGTCCAGTGTCGGATCTAAAGTGAGATTAAAGTCTCCGCATAACATCACAGTCCCCCACACAACCGGAAGGGCAATGTCTATGAGATGAAGGAGGAAAGGGACCTGACCAATGTTAGGGGCATAAGGATTAATCAAAGTGAACTAATGTCCACCGATATTTAGTACTAATATTATATATCGAGCATCCGGGTCGGTGAGAACATTGACAACCTGATGAGTGAGGGATTTATGAAGAGCTATGGCCACTCCACAGGATCTGGAAAGGGGATATAATTTATGTCTAATAGTAGGGGAGTGATCTTCCTTAGAGTGTGTTTCCTGGAAGCATGCAATATGTAACTTGCACTTATGCAGGTGGTGCAGGGTTTGCGCTCTCTTTTCAGGCGTATTCAACCCCTTCGCATTGAAGGAGGCTACTGTGAGATCAGCCATAGATGCAGGCAATACCGCTCTCTGGGACGTTCCAGAAGGAACATGAAAAGCAGGAGTCCAGGACCACCACAAGGAAGAGAAAAGGAATGGACGGAGTAGGGAAATAAATCACAGCATTAAAGAAAAACAAAAGCATCAACAAAAAAGGCAGCAAAATGGAGACTGCCGCACAGACTAAACAAAAAATCGTGAAGGACCCGAAAGCGTCAATTGTACGCCCCATTCGTCCAGTACCTACAGGGGGAAGGTGACAGCTACGCAGAAAAGCAACCCGTGCTCCCCTGCATATAATAATTGAAATATAACAATACACGGCTATTATTATAAACATGTGTAAAATAGAGGGAAAGGCATATTAATATATCAGGAAAACAAAAGCCAAGGCATAGAACAATTTAGACATCCTACAGTAAATCGAAAACAAGAGAAAAGTTTTTGCTATCTTCTATTTGCAAACAATCAAAACAGATTCACAAACACAGTAATACAGCAACACAATACAGCAACACAATCCGGTTTTATAACTCCACTTATATCGCAAGCCACTTAAACCACTAAGCTCAGAAAGAGTCAGTAATGTAATGTAAGTGATGTGATCATCTTTAACTTGATTCTGATAACTTTCTGCAGCGTGATATCACACAACAAAAGCCATTTAAAAGTCATTGAAAAAGTCAAGATAAGAGATCTAGCCATTGTTTATTTAATGTGTTAAAAGTCAGGGTAAAGACGGCTACATCTGTAATATTATATAATCAACATTTTTTCTTTCTATTATTATACTAAACATATTAATATAAAATGCACTGAATGAAAAAAAATACAAATTGAATATGCATACATTTTTATTTTAATACTTATTCAACAGGGTGCTACTTTAGAAAAGTGATACTTTCCTTAACACCCAAATTATTATTTTTTATTATAATATGTAAATTAATTACATGTGAATATCACAATGATAGAAATTTAATGTAGTATGTGCTAAAAATGTTAAAAATTATAATTTTAAAACAGCTCTGTCTGACACCCTTAAATTATTGTAGCATTAGATAGGATGACAGCCAAGTATATAGTTGTGGAAACAAAAGTAAAAAATTCTGCCTCGTTTTACATCATTCTTACTTTAAACCATACGGTTATTTGCACATTATAAATAACTATCACTTAGTCTGAGAAAAATTCACCTAAGTTACCTTTTAATAAATAATATTGCAAACGTAATCTATGCTACAGTATGTTGACTGTTTATTTAACTTAAAATATATACATGCTAAAATATACAACTAATATTTTTCAGACGGTGAATGGTACATTGTTAGCAGGGTCAAACTCCGGTAGACCTAGGTTCTTACACAATAATGGGCCCCTTACAACATGACCCCAAATGTTGGAGCAGACATTGGAGGCAATCACTTACATTAGTATCTTTTTCTTAATAAGTTGATTCATAAATAACCTGTTAGATCTTATCTGATGATATGTCCTGTGGGTGCAATGATAACAAAGTTAACCCCTTTATGACCGGGGCTGAAAATACCTTAATGACCAAGCCAGATTTGTTAAATCTGGTATGTCTGAATTTATCAGAGAATAACTGTGCGAAAGTTTTGAATATCCAAGTAATTCTGACATTGTTTTTTCGTCAAATGTTGTACTTTATTTTAGTGGTAAAAGTAGACTGATACGATTTGCGGAAATGAATGAAAAAATAGAAAAATTGAAGAAATTTTGTAAAAATTATCATTTTTGCCTATTTTTAACTGCAATATGTCACATATGTACATACATACTGTACAATTTTTTTTATTAAATATATATTTCCATCGCTTTACTCTATTTTGGCAGCACTTTTGAAAAAAAAAAAATTTTTTGGAGCAATTTAGAAGACTTACAAGTTTAGTAATGATTTTATAAGTTTTGAAGTACATTTCGTTTTCCTGCACCAAGCCAGGTTTTCAGAGGCTCATAGGTGTCAGAATGGTGGAAACCCCCACAAGTGACCCCATTATGAAAACTACACCCCTTAAGGTATTTATTAAGGGGTGTTGTAAGTATTTTGAGCCCACAGTTTTTTTGTAAGAATTCATGCAAAGCAGGCGTAAAAACATATAATT
The DNA here is from genome assembly GCF_050947455.1 of Rhinoderma darwinii. NCBI lineage: Eukaryota > Metazoa > Chordata > Amphibia > Anura > Rhinodermatidae > Rhinoderma > Rhinoderma darwinii. Next base: position 188,635,098 of record NC_134690.1, read on the forward strand.
TCACTTTTTTCATAAAATTATCACTTTGAAGACCGATTTCTTTGTAAAGCGACCATGAGAATGAAGAAATGCACCCCAAAATCTATCACCCTGTTTCTCCTGTTTTCAAAAATGCCCACATTGTGGCCCGAAAGGAAGGGAGCAACCGGAGGCATTCAGGTCTCATTTTTGCTTGAAAATGTTTTAGGCCCCACTGTACATTTGGAGAGGTTTTGAACTACCAGAACGATAGAAACTCCCCATAAACGACCCCATTTAGAAAACTAGACCCCTTAAGGTATTTATCTAGGGCTGTAGTGAGTATTTTGACCCCACAGTTTTTTGCTAAATTGAATGCATAGCAGGTGAAATAAAATAAAAAAACACTTTTTATATAAAAGTATCATTTTGAAGACCGATTTCTTTGTAAAGCGACCATCAGAATGAAGAAACACACCCCAAAATCTATCACACTGTTTCTCCCTTTTTCAAAAATGCCCCCATTGTGACCCTATTGCGTTGCCTGGACACACGGCAGGGCCCGAAAGGGAGGTAGCGCCCGAAGACTTTCAGGACACACATTTTGCTTGAAAATGTTTCAGGTCCTATTACACATTTATAGAGGCACTGAGCTGCCAAAAAGATAGAAACTCCCCATAAATGACCCCATTTTGAAAACTAGACCGCTTAAGGTATTCATCTAGGTGTGTACTAAGTATTTTGACCTCACAGTTTTCGCAGGAATTAATACAAAGCAGGTGGAAAGAAAATTAAATTTCACTTTTTTTCACAAATGTGTCATTTTAAGGTCAGATTTCTTGTACAGAGGACATGAGAATAAGTAAATGCACCAGAAAATGTATCACCCTGTTTCTCCTGTGTTCAAAAATATCCCCATTGTGGCCCTAATGTTTTTCTTGGACACACGGCAGGACCCAAAAGGAAGGGAGCACCCGGAGGCTTTCAGGACACACATTTTGCTTTGAAAATGGGAGGATTCTACTTTTCTAGATTGAGAAATAGATGTCCCTAACAGTTTCTACACTCTATGACTATGTCGTGCTAAGAAAGCAGCTGTCCTGAAATCATGTCAGTCCATAGACATTATGTATATCAACCCGCTCTGATATATAGTAAGTTAGAGTGGGAAAATGTATTAAACTGTTGGCGGAAAAAGGCAATATATCAAAAAAAAAAGGAGGAAGAATGTTTCCAGCTATGTGGAAAACTAGAGCATGTTCACAGGATGAAAGAAAATTTGTAGGACTGTAATGACTTTATTATTCAAAGTGACTGGTCATACGACGTCTCTTTAGATCCTTCAATCCCTATATAAGGGAGGAATGTGCCAAGTGACGCGGTACACCATAACAAGCCCCTGCCCGGCAAGGTAGGAACCGCCATGTGCACAAAACAACCAATCACCTGTAGAATATATAAAGGGGCAGTGTCCCACACCGTATATATAGATACAGTAAAGGACCACTACTCCCCAAATTATGTCGCTATTTCTAGAAGTATTGTCGGGTGTAAGAGGTCCACCAAAAACCTGAACAAAACTGTAATAAAGCCCATAGTGTATTGATAAGGACAAAACAGGGACTTATGCATAGACAAGGGTTGGAAGGACAAGTGGAACAATAATATCGTGACTCACTTCGCTGTCCTCGTTTGCTGCAGACCCGACACCGGTTTTTGGGGTATTTTTGGTTAGATGTTGAAGGGATGGGGTGTAAAAAATGTTTTTCAACAAGTCGGTGTACATCCTCTGACTCATGGACTACTCTCTGGTCTGCAGATTGAAATAGGAGATCTTCAATCACTTTCTCCTGAAATTCAAAGAATGTCGCCCTGCCCGCTGATTTTTTGTACAGGACAAATGCGTTCTGCATCGCAACTTGAATCCCTTGAAGCGACACTTTCGCTGTCGCTTTCAAGTAAGGCTGGGTTCACACGACCTATTTTCAGACATAAACGAGGCGTATTATGCCTCGTTTTACGTCTGAAAATAGGGCTACAATACGTCGGCAAACATCTGCCCATTCATTTGAATGGGTTTGCCGACGTACTGTGCAGACAACCTGTCATTTACGCGTCGTCGTTTGACAGCTGTTAAACGACGACGCGTAAAAATACAGCCTCGTCAAAAGAAGTGCAGGACACTTCTTTGGACGTTTTTGGAGCCGTTTTCTCATAGACTCCAATGAAAACAGCTCCAAAAACGGACGTAAAAAACGCAGCGAAAACGCAGCGAAAACGCAGCGAAAACCGTGAGTTGCTCAAAAAATGTCTGAAAATCAGGGTCTGTTTTCCCTTGAAAACAGCTCCGTATTTTCAGACGTTTTGGTCACTACGTGTGCACATACCCTAAAAGCTCAACTTCAGATGCAGAATCCGTATCTGAGCATAGCATCTGATAGGCTTCCTCAACGCTGTATCTTCTGGCAGCCATAATGATAATATAGTCTAAACCGCAAATAATAAATGGAACTAGCGGTTTAAATTTTTTTTTTTTATCAACTAAGGCCTCATGCACACGACCGTAAAAACACCCGTTATTGCGGGTCGTAATTACGACCCGCAATAACGGGCTCAAAGACTTCTGTTACCCACGGGTACCTTCCCGTTTTCTCACGGGAAGGTGCCCGTGCCGTTAAAAAAAACTAGAACATGTTCTATTTTTCTATTTTACGGGCCGTGCTGCTATACTTTATAATGACAGCACGGCTCGCAAAAGCGGCCGGCTGCCCGGGGCCGGCCGTGCCCGGCCGTGCTTGTAATTACGAGTCGTAATTACGAGCACGGTCGTGTGCATGAAGCCTAATCAACTAAGAACACTAAAAGAATTAAACTTTTTTTTTTTTTTTGTATTGTTTTATTTTAGTTTTTTTTTTTTCAAACCTAAACCTAAACCCTACGTCTAACACAAACCGTAAACCCAAGGCCAGAACAGCACCCTGCTCCTTCTAAGGCCCCATGCACATGAACGTGTTTTTGCGGCCGCAATTCCCCCGAAAATCCACGGGAGAATTGCGGCCCCATTCTTTTCTATGGGGCCATGCACACGACCGTAGTTTTTGCGGTCCTTGCACGGCCCGGAGCCCGGACCGCAGAAAGAACGGGCATGTCTTATTACGGCCCTGTTCTGCGGTCCGGGCTCATTGAAAACAATGGTGGCGGCCATGTGCATGTCCCGCGATCCGCAGCCGGCCGACCCGAAAATCACGGCCGTGCACACGGCTACGGTCGTGTGCATGAGGCCTAACAGCGTACACACCGTCTAACAGCGTACCCTAAAACGAAAGTAGTTTATAGTACGATTCTTAGTATATACAGTAAATATATTTATATTTATATATATATGTATATACTATATACTATAAAATAATGAAAAAAATGTGTTTTTTTTTAAATAAACTGTGTAAGGGACAAGTGATTTTGTGTGGGGAGACTGACACACTTGTATCTGTTTCTCTCCACAGCTAGAACAGTGAGGAGAAACAGATACATGTTTTTACTTTTATTTTACAGTAGTGATCACTATGATTGGATCTCATAGTGATCACAAAAGATGAGGAACCAATACTATTGGCTCCTGATCACTGCTCTAAGAACAGAGCTGCTAACAACAGCTCGTTCTTAGAGCAGGAGCTGTCATTTAGACACTCCTGGCGGCTCTGTACGCAGTAACAGCATGTGACCGCTGTGATTGGCTGTCACAGCGGTCACGTGCTGTTACGACGAAATCGGCAGGTCCTGATGGCTGCACTAAGAACCGGACCTGTTACTTACAGCCGGTTTTTAGTGCAGATGTCACCAGGGTGCCGATAAACCCACTCTACTACAGCGACGTCTTTCATGCATTTCAGTTCTGTGTGGTATGAGTGTGCCTGTTTTTTTTCTCATCACTTCTTTAGCAACTGGTGCATGTGTTGTCTGTGTTTTACTCCCCCCCCCACTCAAAAGTTTATAAAAATTAATCAATAAATTATATGTACCTGAAAATGGTGCTATTAAAAAATACAACTAGTGCCGCAAAAGACAAGACGATGGAAAAACGTAAAACATAGCTTGGTCATTAAGGTCAAAAATACGCCGGCCATTAAGGGGCTAATTATGTGTTCATTAAACATTTTTTATTTATTTTTTACAATGAAACTTATTAACAGATGTATGCAATGGTATCGGCATACAGATGAGTGTACTTTTTTTTAGGAATAAAAATATATGGTATACTTCGCTTATATCACTTTGAGGGTATGTTCGCACGGCCTATTTACGGACGTAATTCGTAATTCGGGCGTTTTTGCCCCGTATTACGTCCGAAAATAGCGCCTCAATAGCGCTGACAAACATCTGCCCATTGAAAGCAATGGGCAGACGTTTGTCTGTTCACATGAGGCGTAATTTACGCGCCGCTGTCAAATGACGGCGCGTAAATAGACGCCCGCGTCAAAGAAGTGACCTGTCACTTCTTTGGCCGTAATTGGAGCCGTTATTCATTGACTCCAATGAATAGCAGCGCCAATTACATCCGTAATGGACGCGGCGTTCAAGCGACTGCACATGCCGTTACGGCTGAAATTACGGGGATGTTTTCAGGCTGAAACATCCCCGTAATTTCAGCCGTTACGGACGCCCTCGTGTGAACATACCCTTATGCTACAAACAGTGTGAATAGAGTCTTATACAGATTTGAAGGTGTTCAGGCCGCACTAGGTTTCGTATGGGTGCATGTGTAGGGGCCACACCCATGTAGTATAAGAAAGCTATAATGCACACCAATTTTTACGTTATTCAAAGATAGATTTTTAATATTCATAATTATGCCAGTTTAAGTGCGATGTTTCGGTCATCTCTGACCTTCATCAGGCACTGTAATATCCTGGGTTCTGCGTAATGGCGCTTAATGTATGGCGGCTTGCCGCATGTGGAGGCATAATTACGAATATTAAAAATCTATCTTTGGATAACGAAGAAATTGGTGTGCATTAGAGTCTCATACAGTTACTGAATGATAAAGAATTTCAGAGAGAAACATACATTTAAAATAGATAAGTACACAGTAGCATCAATAATAAAATATAATATAAAATCTGTGTTTACTTTTCGCCTACCTTATGACAACTATTATTTTCTTGCCTTTCAGTTTTTGAAGAGGATATCCTAAACAGTTACTGTATGCACACAAAACAAGGGTTGATAGTATCCCTAGAGATAAATTGGTAAAATCTACTAAAAGAGTAGACAAACATCGGATACCATTTATTTCCACCTATAATAACTTGAGCGGGAATATTTTGAAAATTCTGAATAAACATTGGAGAATTATTAGTAACAGTTACGAACACATTGGTGAGCTTAATAGCCCACCTCTTATGTAATTTAGGAGACCTCAGAGTTTACGTGACAAACTGGTTAAATCCAGGATAAGTAAGATATCCAGCAGTGGTAAACAGACCTTATTGAGATCGTTAAATCCAGGGAATTTTCCCTGTTATAAATGTATCAATTGTCCACTTATGTGTAGGGGCAATATATTTGAGCACCCTCAAACACACAGAAAGTATAACATTAGACAATACTTCACGTGTGATTCGGATTGGATAATTTACATGCTATGGTGCCCCTGCCAGTTATTATATGTTGGTGAAACCACCTGCGATTTTAAAACTAGGTTGAATAATCACCGGTATTCCATTAGGAAACGTAAACGTGATTTGCCTGTAGCAAAACATTTTTTGAACTAGGACATACCGAAAAAGATTTGAAATTTATGATTTTGGAACATATCCCACTACCCCAGAGTGGGGGTGATAGAAATTTATTATTATATAAATGTGAATTAAAGTGGATTTTCCTCTTGAATTTAATTTCGCTAGGGCTACTCTTTGAGTTTGTTCTCCAACATCTGTATTCATCCTCTAGCAATGTTCTTCTCTTATTTATTTTTGGTTTTATTGTTTTTTTTTATATGAGATATATATATATATATATATATATATATATATATACATATGCCTAGATCTCTGACACTTTATTCTTCTATTCTAGATCATAAGGTGAATGTAGACCACCTCAGACTACAAGATACAAAATTGACCAGGATTAAATGGAAGATGGAAATTGGATATTCAAACCTTGATGTCCTGTGACTAGTTTTCATGAATTAATGTTTTGAAAAATATTTCTTTAATGTATGTGACAGGGGCGCAGTAATAATTTAATTATTAGTGTATGGTACTGACTTTGGTCTAATAAACTACTGTGGAGTTGTCCCCATGGGTTCGATACATGATTGCTGGTTATAGTGGTTCGACTTGGCACACGGGAGTGTGATACTGTAGTTCCACGAACCTTGGTGTAGGTTTTCATGGAGCACATAACTGTGACCTTGAGCCCTCCCCTTTCATGTCAATCCTATATCCGCAGTTTAATATACTTTATAATTGGCATCTACTATATAGAATTTCTATGGATCGATATATATGCTTTAAGCTATCTGCTGTACATCGTGTTTCTATTGCTGCTTCCCTCTCACACATATACATTTGTATATACAGTTTTTTTTTTACCTTTCTCTTGATACTGATCCTGTATGTATTTTGTGTCTATATGTATTCATGAAATTTAGCTTGATAAAATATTTACAATAACATTGATTGTTACCTGTCACTTGGCAACGGGCTCCGGAGCTTTTTTCCGGCTCTTGCTAGTCTAATGCGTGTGCAATGGCTACAGGAGTTTATTGATTGCCTGTAACTTAGCAACCTACTACATACGTCACTTCCGGTTGCTGTCAATTTGATGAATGTGCACTTGTTGACAATGTATGCAGGATATGGAGGACGTGAGTCAAACACGTTATAGCACTTTACATGAATTAAACATCAGTTTTCTGATTGGTGAGTGGTCTGACAGCCTTAATTTTGGACACATCTTTTTGAATAATTGATTAAATCATAATTAGGTCTATATTATGTCATTCTGTTATGTAGATGATTTTAGTTGTTTTTAATATGTCACTTGTCACTTTTTGTATCACTGCTTTATTTTTTGATGCTGTAACTTTTGTTTTACAGTTGTATTTGTTGCACACTATATCAACCATGATTGTTGTACACACCATTATGCTTGAAAAAAGTCCTAATGTTGGACTGATATGTTGCCATATGTTGGCTTGAATAAATCACAGTTTTTTCATTCATCCTGTTGGAGTGCTGCAAGATTTATTTCTTCTAAATATCGATACAGTCCTTGGATCTGGACTGCTTGCTGGCACCCGTTCACATACGTAAGCATTCTCTTACCGAGATTGACTGCTGCTGCTTTCTCTGATTGAATATATATATATATATATATATATATATATATATATATATATATATATATATATATATATATATATATATATATATTATATATAATATATATTCACCACCACATCCTAGTGCAACGTTTCACTCTCACAGCATGCTTGAAAATGCCCTCAATATGAGCGTGAAATGTTGCACTAGGATGTGGTGGTGAATAAACCCTTTCTGATATTTTTGGAGTGCTGCTTCCTCGCCTGCTTTTTGTATCTTGATCTTGGGGAGAGGCCACTCCTCTCGAAGGCTCTGCACCCACCGCTTCACAGTGCTGCTCCAACTATTTACATTGTCTATATATATATATATATATATATATATATATATATATATGTATATATATATATATATATATAAAACCAAGAAACGAGACTAGAAGCAGCACTCAGAGAAAATGTGAATTTATTTACCCAACACAGCAACGTTTCACTTCCTCCATGGAAGCATTTTCAAGCAATCAGTAAAAACCACACTTTGACATATATAGACAGAGCCGCAGCTCAATTAACAGGTGTTATAAATCGTAGCAATTATATACTGTATACAAAAATACGATATTTAATAGCAGTGTAACAAAACATACATTACAGCAGTGTATGAGTCAATTACTGACATTTAAATGTAAAAAGTCACATCTCCGACAAGTGAAATATAAGTGTATATAGTAGTGAAACATATTAATTACATATTAATCAGCAATCACAATACAATACAAAGAAGCTGGCACTCACCAATCTGGATAAACAAGGATAATCTGTCCACGAGTTGTCAATAGCTAAAACCACATTCTTTCGGCGCCATCGTCGCCGTAATGCGCATGCTTCTATGGTCACCGTCTATTGGCTAACACTATCACATGCGTCTCTAGATGTTATGATGACGTGTCCAGGCGCAGCCACTGACCCGACTTCATCATCATAGAGGGACACAAAGTCCCGCGCAGACGCACTGTGATACACAGCTAGAACCACGCCATAGTATACACTGGCAAACTTGCCAGTAATCTAATCAGAGTACGCTGGCAGCTATAATTAAAAAAGCCCAGCATAAAGTTATGCATTACATATAGATATTAATCTTTATTAATCTTTAGTAGTGTATATATAAAAAGGAGAGGATAATGGATAATGGTAAAATGTACTCCAACTATATTCCATTCCCATAGACAAAAAGCTCCCAGTACATATATTCTAGGAGATAAATGTCACACGAAGAACCTAACCCCAAATGTGTCACAAACTATTGTCACAGAGGCACTCAAGGATACTTCGTGACAGGGTCTTAAAAAAGGAGATTCATAACCATCCAAAAGCCACCCCTTGTTGAAAAAATATATTAAGTATATAATTATGCATAGCCAGCACATGAGTATCATATACACGGTAGAGACATTATTATGATTCCTAAACAATCTCGTAGGCAGAAAAAAAAATATTTGTATAAATAACAATCCTTGTTCCAGTTGGTAAGTGTCCTTCAGTGTTAACCGCAAACCTTCAATCTAAAAGACAGAAGAGAATAAAAAATGAATAAACACTTTAAAAACAATTATAGTATAATTACTCCGATTCCATACATCAAAAATATATCTATATATATAATTTTAAAGAGTAATGAATAAATCATGAAAGGTGTCATCAGGCAAGAGAAGCCCTAAGAAAAGCGATGGCACATCAAACGTATGGTCTAAATAGAGCGAGGCACTTATCAATGAATATCTGGACCCAATAGCCCTATCAATACAGAGTCAGCACTTGAATACATGTAGAGGATAATCCATATTTAAACCATTGGGATGTAAGGAGTTAAGTCTATAGATCCACTGATTCCCTTCATGTTTAAGAGGGGGAACTCTATCAATAATGCAGAATCTGAGCTGTTGTACCTTATGTCCCATCTCTACAAAGTGTGTGGGTACGGGAAGTTCAACCTTCTTCGTCCGAATACTCGATTTATGATTATTTAGTCTCAGCCTGCATTCAGTTGTGGTTTCACCCACATATATCAAATTGCAAGGGCATTGTAGAATGTAAATGGCAAAGTCACTTCTACATGTATAGTGTGAAGTGATTCTAAATGTTCTACCAGTAGTGGGATGTGTGAATGAATTACCCTTTAACATAATCGCACAACTGTCATACGACAGACAGGGAAAGCAACCATGACGTGTCAAGCCCTGTGGTCCCACTCTAACCCGACTATTCACTGCACAAACGTCCGTCTTCACAAGTTTATCCCTCAAATTCCAAGATCTTCTATATGAGAATAGAGGGGGTGAATGAAATTCTACCACTTCATCATAAAAATTGGACAAAATCCTCCAGTGTCTCCTAATGATACCTGCTACATTTGAGCTATGAACACTGAATGTAGAGACCATAGGGAGTCTGACAGCAGTCTGTAAAGTCTTCCTACTTTGCTGTCTCAGTTGTGCTCTATCAATTTGTTGCACTCTCCCAACATGTTTCTTAAGAAGTCTATTAGGATACACTCTATCAAGAAACTTGCCTACCATCATGTCAAGTTTTTGTTCTAAACAAGTTGGATCATCAACTATCCGTTTGACCCTCAACAGTTGGCTATATGGTAGGGACCTGATCATCCCCCTCGGATGATGACTGTCAGAACTGAGCAGATTATTACAGTCCGTCTCTTTGACAAAGAGATCTGTCATGAGTTTAGACTCCTGAATATACACCTTCCTGTCTAAAAATTGAATACTAGTGTCAGATACCACCATCGTAAATTTAATATCCGAATCAATCTCATTCAAATATTCAAAGAAAACATTAAGACTGGGTAGGTCACCCGTCCAAATAAGGAAGACGTCATCTATGTAGCGCCACCATCCAAGAACTGAGCTGAAATGGTGGGATACATAGATCGACGTCTCCTCCAGGTCAGCCATCACGATATTGGCATACGTAGGGGCCACATTGGACCCCATGGCCGTACCACGGAGTTGCATAAAGAACTCATCGTTAAAAAGGAAATAATTGCAGGTAAGAACTATGTCAAGGAGGCCCAACAAGAATTCCCTGCATTCACAGGAAAATTCTGTGTCTCTCAGTGCTTTACCCACAAAGTTCATACACCTCACATGTGTAATAGAAGTGTACAAGCTCGTCACATCAAAAGAGACCAACCGGGCCCCATTGGGAATAACAATGTCCCTGATCTTATTAAGGAAGTCAGATGTGTCTCTAATATAAGATCTAGCAGACACAGCAAATCTTCTCAAAATCTTATCTAAAAAGACCTCAAGAGGGCAAAGCAGTGAATCCCTCCCCGAAACAATGGGCCTCCCAGGGGGATTAATAAGATTTTTATGTATTTTAGGCAAACAATACAATATAGGGGTTATCGGGTATAGCGGTGTTAAGTAAGTATATAGATCCCTATTGTCAAAAATATTTTAATTATCTTTATATGTGTGAACCTAAAAGTGCTACATACAGTTGTCACTGGAGCTCACAGACCTGCTGAAACAAGAGCCTACATGGGGGGATGGCTATTCTATTTCAAGTCGTTTAGTTTATGGCTTTGCATTTCAGCTGTTACAAAGGCAACGTGAGAAAACGTGCTGACATTGTATTTCTTATGGCTAAAGATATATGTGGAGTTTTGGGACATTACCATATTTAGAATGCTCATGCTTTGCAAGTATGAGGTTACCACCTACTCTCATTTCTTATGAATAAAGATGGATCCGCCCCCTGTGGGCAGAGACTGTTTGAACACTGAAGCTGCGTGTCATGGTCTCTCTCCGGCCGGCCTCTCTCAGATCCACCATTGAGAGAGCATTCATTAATTTGGAACTCATAGACAAATGCAGATAATGTCCAACGTTAATGGACAATGTAAATCTGCAGCAACATTACTTGGGGGCTCTTGTCCGGGATTCTCAACACAGATCGAAGGCGACAATCGAAGATGGATGACGGCTGAGATAACGGAGAACTGCACACAAAACCGGTGAGTAAGAAATTTTATTCTTACTGTGCACTTCTCTCTTGTTTTAGCTGCCATCCAGGTATTGTCTCTTTTGACTATTTGGGAACCATGAACACCATTTGTCTATGAGTTGTATGTATGAATTATAGGAATAGGCATGTGAGTAGAAATGAATCTGTGAGAGTATCTGTGAGAGGCTGAGATAAGGGAGCGTTTGTTTTCTGATCCCAAAACATACAAAAACAACCAAATACCGAGATAACACTAAAAGGCCTGTCCGAAGTGTTCCCTCCGGCCCCTGGGTTTAGTATGTATTAAGATCAGGTTGCAAATTGATCCTTGCAGAAGTGACGGGTAACCATCCCCGCCCAAGTGATTGTTAGGACTTTCGCGTATCCAGACTGTGACCCATAGGTGGCGCACTTGGCCGGAAGTAAGAGTACGTATGTGGGCTAATCCTCGGACGCCCAATCTGAATGAGTTGCTGATTATTAAGTAACATCTCTGTGACTAGAATGTTTATAGAACATCCATGGGCGCCTGAGACAGTAAGATAGTTTGGCTGCTGTTTAGGAAACCGATCAGATATACGCGGTTGCCCTACTGATCATAGGGAACCCCCATGACAGACTAAAGGATTTAGCAGAGTGCGTTGGGTCCTGGAGAAAAAAAAAAAGCAGGAACCCCAATGACAGACTAAATGTAGGCTGAAGGGTTAAGTAAGGCCAGGAAAATAGACTGAAGAGTTAGTACGGATGTGGCCAGGTTTGTCTTGACTCTGATAACTTGCTGCAGCGTGACATCACACAGCAAAAGAAAAAGTCAAGATAAGGTTGGCTACATTAGTAAGTCTGGGATTTAGCAGAGGGCATGGGGAAATCTGGATCGAAGTATGCCCAAGGTAAAGTGCTGGCCACCCGGGAATTCGGGCATAACACCCAAGGTACAAGGTGTGGTAAAACAGCAGCAGATATTGTTAAAAACCAATGTGGGGAAGGGGCAGTAAATGAACCTGGAGAAAATAAAAAATAAAAAAACAAAATAATAATAAAAAACGGGAATGCCCAAGCAGGTAGTTTTCAGGTATACTAGATGGGATGATTTCTTGAGAGATGATGGGCCCTGGATTAATAGAGTTGCAGAGAACAGATAGAAGTGATTGAATGCACCAGAAATAGGAAACAAGAGAAAAAAACAAAAACACAGTTGTCAGTTATCAGTAAGAATTAACCAGCGTCTAATTCTATAGATAGAGACATTCCAGTAGACAGGAATGTGCCAACATATAATTATTCTATGTACAGCTTTATAAACCAAAGATTTCCAGAAACAAGAGGTTTCCAGGGGTGACAGGCGATCAGTTATCAGCCATACATAGAGAGTAAGGCGTCATCAGAATTCATAAAGGAATCAATTAACTCTTCACTTCCTAAAAAGGGAACATTGGGTGAAATGTTCAGGGATTATTGATAGAGAGATAGTGAGACGTGGATTAGGAATTGGCTAGAAATAGAGTTAAAGGAACAGTGTCATCGCAAATAATTTTTTTATATGTTAAAGATGTTAGTGCTGTAATAAAAACGTTTATATTCATTTGTGTGTTTGTGTTTTACTGTTTCTTATTTTTACACTTTTTCTTCCCTATGGGGGCTGCCATTTTTTGTTCCATTTCTGTGTGTGTCGATTAACGACACACACAGACATGGAATACGGCAGCCACAGTCCCATAGGGACTGCGAACGGCTCCCGTCCCATTGACTGCCGTGTACGGCGTCTGTGTGGGAACTGCGCATGCGCCGCTCCCACACAGTCCTATTCGAAATTGGCGCCGTCCGGCGCCATTTTCCTGTGGACCGGAAGTCGCGGCCGGACAGTAATATTACTACTTCCGGTCGCGGCTTCCGGACTTGTGCACATGGAACAGCGGCAGCAAACGGAGCGGACGGGCCGGAGGGAGCCGCGGCGGCAGGAGCAGGTAAGAGATTTCAATGTATGTTAGTGTTTGTGTGTGTTTACTACTGTATGTAAACCTACTACACTGTGGGTTACCTCAAAAAATGGCGACACACAGTGTAGGAGGTTAAACCTTTCAAACCCCTGGTTTATCCCGGCACTAGCCAGGATAAAGAAGGGGTGGATGCTGAGAGCTCACTAGAGCGAGGGCTTTTAACCCAATGTTGCAATGCTGCACATTGGGAACAGCCCCATCTAGTGGCCAAAAATGGGTAGTATTATAAATTAGAAATAATTTATAATATTTCCTGGCTCGTGCCAAAAAAAAAAAAAAAATTTGAACAATGTTTAATCACCCACACACTAAATGTTTAAATTTAAAAAAAAAACATGTTTTTCTGGCAACACATTCCCTTTAAAGCCAATAGGATCATTGTAAGTGTAATGACCCCGGATTGTAGAAGAAGTGAGATTGATAAAGTGAAGATTCTTATGTATTTCTATCCAGATATGATTGTTGGAATATACTGTATATTATCTGTCCTAAATTGTCACTAATGAAATTTCCTCTCGTTATAGGAGTTTTCCAAGACATTTTAAACAATACTGTAAATCTTTTTCCTTTTTGGTTTATTTAACAGTCATTTTAATAATTGCATGGAATGTCTAACAAGATTTATTGTTAATCTATAGTAACCGTGTTAGACTAATAGAACTAATGATAAGAGAATAACGTGTTACTTACAAGAGCATGCCTCAGATATCCACTATGGGGAAAAAAAAACATGTGAAGAGGTTTTGTCATTGATTGACAGGAGCACATGGTGACATTTTGACGTTGTAGCTCATAAGTTAATGCTACATTCTCTGTTATCTGTAGTTTAGCTGTGTCTACAGAAAGTGCACATGTAGTGCAAAATAAGAACCGTAACTTAAAGATTAAAAAAAGAAAGGAAAAGAAGCCTGATAAAATCACAGGATTGAGTATTCTATGTTTTATGTTTATATGTTATATATTATGTTATATGTGTTTTATGTGTCGACCACAATGAAAAACTTCACAATCATATTTAAATTTAATATGATGCGCATTACTAAATGATTATAGTTCATTGGATGAAGAATCCAAGAATAGGAGTTTATACACAGTCATTCTAGTTATATACTTGTTTTACATAAGGTCACACACAAAAGGTATATAATGTGTGAGATTGGATTCTCAGTACTGAGAGTGTCTGGGAACAGCTGATATTGTGAGTGCTGAACTATTTTTAAAAGGAAATGGTTTCTTTGAAATCACCACATGATAAGTGATTCAACTAAAAAGATTTTTATGTCATTGTTACATTTTTATTTATGATTATTTGATATTAAAAGTTTCTATTGGCATATGATGACGCATATAGTGCACGATATGTTTCATCATTTGTCTTAATTGGTTTATTTAATAATTGACATATACTAATTAAGGAAACAAATATTTTGCTATTTTGCAAAGCTCTATTATTTAATTATAAGAGTATCCTTTCTGTTTAATGATGGTATATACATTACATATGCACATGACACACACACACACACACACACACACACACACACACACACACACACACACACACACACACACACACACATATTGGGAATATATTTTATGAAATTAAAATGCAAATGAGATTACAGCATTCACAGGAGCTGTTGTCACGTGTATGGTGTCAGATTCCTGTCCAGTCAATCTTATCGTTTCGGACATTCTTGCAGCAATGTACGTTGTCATTCGATATAAGTCTGATGGACAGATTGAAGTTACTGATGATATGCAAAATTCCATGTGTGCTGCACTCTATGGGGATTGCACTAGGAGGAAGACCTCACACCTCAGGAAATATTGAGGGCAGTCCTGTCCTTCTGGGCACAGGGTAAACAGACGTAGGACGCATGTCTGTGGCCCCTGTGACTGTTAAAATTGTTTGCAAACAGCCCCAAACCTCTCTTGAAGCAGTGCCTCTGAGCCTCCCGCAGTTGAAAAGTATTGATAACCAGATAAGACAGTATTTGGAGGCCGAGGTACTGAATAAATGTGTATGTCCTTATAATAAGCCCCTCTCCCTCAGAATGCCAAACAACGTTGTATCTTCCGTCGTGTATCTGTGTAGTAGCAGCAGCTGCTCTACTCAAAGATAAGACAACAGACAGTGCTAAGATTAGCCTCTAGTTCTCAGGGTGCCCCATGCTGTTAGTGAGATTCTTCATCAAGCACACACTAAGCTCATGTCTACTAAGTATAAAACCAGTCTCATTTCCCCATATAAAACTAACCATACATTGATGTACAGTGTTACAGTGTTAAACCCTACTACATTGCTTCCGCAGTGTTCAACAAAGGAGGAAGAGAAGGACATATGGTCAATGGGAGATTTGAGACGGAATGGGATAAGTCACAGGAAACAGTAGACAGTGAATTTCCAGCCTGGTGGGAAGTTGGTTTCTCAGCACATTTGATTCCCCAGTACACAGGTCACCAACATAATTGTCTTGAATTAATGACAATAGAGATGAAAATATTTGAAAATGTAAAAAAGGATCCAATATCTAATCTAGCTTTTGAGTTTCTTTTGTAGATGGTTCCAGGTACCACCATGAAGGATGCTACAAGACTGGGTATATACTGTCACCACTGAAACAGAGGTAATAAAGTAACAACCACTCCCATCCTCCGTGTCAGCACAGGAGGTGGCGGTGAAGGTACTCGCTGAGGTGTGTAGACTGACTGAAGGTAAAACCGCAAATATATATACTGACTCTAGATATGCTTTTGGTATTGCACATGATTATGGCCTAATCGGGGGAGCAGAGATTTTGCTGGATCCACGGGTAAACCCATAATGTTGAGAGAGTGAAAGAACTGTTTGAGGCTCTGACGCTGCCAAAGCAGGTAAATATACGTAAAGTGCAAGCTCTTACTAAACTGCAAGCTACCCCCGAAGCAAGGGGAAATAGACTAGTAGACAAGGCTGCGAAAGCTGCAGCTCTCATGTCCCTCATAGAGGAGGACGTAGTACTCTTGACCAGCATAGCATCTGGTCCCATAGACATGATAATATTAAGTAGACTACAAAGTCAAGCCATATAAGAGGAAAAAGGACATTGGCAGACAAAAGGTGCCAGTGAAGGGGAGGATGGAATATGGAAGGTGGGTAACAGGATGTGCCTACCCAGAGTCCTTTTCCCCATGATAACCCAACTAATGCACGGACCAATGCAGGTGTCAAGAGAAGGAATGTGTGCAATGGTGACCAAATGGTGGGTACCCCCGAGGTTTCAGCAAGTGCTGTTGCCAGATTTGTCCAGAGGTGCATGATATGTGTCTGCCATAACATAGGCAAAACTGTGCGGGTTGCAAAAAGGCATATGGTAAAGGCGGCCTACCCATATCAGCGATTGCAGATTGACTCAGTTACCAAAGGTGGGACAGTATGAACATGTACCGGTCTGTGTAGATCTGTTCTCTGGGTGGCCTGAGGTGTGGCCAGTAACGAGGGCCACAGCAAAAGTAAAAGATGGCTCTCAGAAGTGGTATGTAGATATGGTGTCCCTGAGACAATAGAAAGTGATAGAGGAATTCACTTTACTGGAGAGGAACTCCAAGACATCCTGCAGGTCCTGGGTATAGAGCAGCTTTTCACACCCTGTATCCCAAGAGCAGTGGGAAGGTAGAAAGGTGGAATGGGACTTTAAAGTTAAAAATCCAGAAGGTCATGGCTGAAACCCATAAACCCTGGACTGAGTGCATGCCCATTGCCCTCTGACCTCACCAGTTATGTGGGAGCTCTGGAGAAACAGATCACGCAGATGTATAAATATGTTTATGATTCCATTCCAGAACCTAAGCGAAAGGAGGACATTGTATACAGCCAGGGGACTGGGCGTGTTTAAAGAGACACCGTAAAGCACTAGAGCCGCACTGTGACGTCCGCACCAAGTCCAGCTCACAACTTCCACATCCGTTAAATTGGAAGGAAAGAACTTGGACACACCGGTCACTGCTGAAAGGTCCTCAATCACGATGATGAACTATGAGTCTCGTCAAGCTCCAGCTGACCACCATCTTCTCTGTCATCTCTACTTTACCTATTGTCTAAATGATGAGCTAGAAGAAGAGTTTAATGACACGTTTATCAAACATCAAGTGATATCAGTATTGACTAAATTACTGGACTGTTGTATATGTCTCCATTCAGAAACTATGCCATATCTGAAGATAGATGATGTTATTGCTTGGCCTTGCAGTCCCATCTCTTTTCTCTAGCGCTTAACCCGAACTCTCCTGGAGTTGTTCCTCTTGTAATAGCAGCGTGGGCATTGGTTCCCTGTCTGTTTAATCGTGTAAGATATTCAAAGAGGGAAGCCCTGCGGAAAACAGATCTCAGGCCACGAATACTGCCGTCCGTGATTAGATGTTACCCCAATGACACCGTGTGATGTGTAAACAGAGGTCAGGTTAATAAAAATGACATGTTGTTTGATGCTGTAAACCTCACCGACTGTGAGGGAAGAGACACAGAATATGTATAGTCTGGGGATAAGAGCAACTGGCAGCTCCTAGTGCTCAGACAGCTAGAAAATGGATGACGCAGGGTCTAGAGGGTGTAACACCAGGTAATCTAACTAATAAAGGGGGTGGCATCGATGAATGCCACCGGACGGGACATGATCTTGTTCTCCTGGATTGCAGGAGTGTTAAATCACTCCAGGGATGTGCTTCAACCAAACATGTATGTCATATATGTGGGTACGAGGCATATAAGTGGTTGCCACCCAGGAAACCAGGAGTATGTACCCGAGCCAGGATACAACCAGCTACTTAGATAGAGATATATTATGTAACATGTTTGATTGCAAAAGTATCAGCAGTTAAGAAAACAGCACAGGATATTAAAGTGCATGAGGTCCAGACCACCCACCACCCTAAGAACCGAGGTGGGAGGAAACATTCAGAGCCACCTGTTTACGTGACACTAAATACTTCCATACCTGATAAAGTTATCTGTCAAGCCGTAGAAAACCACCAAGATAGATGGTATTGCCCGAATTGTGAAACCCGTAATTCCCTAAATCTTCAGGTGTGTACAGTATGTAACGCTGTGCACTCACCTATTGCTAGACACGTATCCTGAGTATTCATCTCGAGGTGAATGGCATGGGATGCCCTGCTCAGAATAACTGACCAGAACGTAATCTTGGACGAATATTCTAATACATGGCTAAGCAATTTTATGTTCAAAAGAAGGGAATTGTCAAAAATATTTTAATTATCTTTATATGTGTGAACCTAAAAGTGCTATAGACAGTTGTCACTGGAGCCCACAGACCTGCCGAAACAAGAGCCTACATGGGGGGATGGCTATTCTATTTCAAGTCGTTTAGTTTATGGCTTTGCATTTCAGCTGTTACAAAGGCAACGTGAGAAAACGTGCTGACATTGTATTTCTTATGGCTAAAGATATATGTGGAGTTTTGGGACATTACCATATTTAGAATGCTCATGCTTTGCAAGTATGAGGTTACCACCTACTCTCATTTCTTATAAATAAAGATGGATCCGCCCCCTGTGGGCAGAGACTGTTTGAACACTGAAGCTGCGTGTCATGGTCTCTCTCCGGCCGGCCTCTCTCAGATCCACCATTGAGAGAGCATTCATTAATTTGGAACTCATAGACAAATGCAGATAATGTCCAACGTTAATGGACAATGTAAATTCTGCAGCGACACTATCAATCATATCATTTGCAAAAGCATTGTTAACGAGCACTCTGATAAGTTTTTGAATATCTCTCACTGGATCAGCCAAGATTTTCCTATAGACTTCTGTATTATTTAATTGTCTATAGACTTCATTAAGATACAGGGTTCGGTCCATAATGACAACCGCACCCCCTTTATCCGCGGGTTTAATGATGACGTCATCATTACGGACCAATCCTTCCAGGGCTGATTTCTCTTTAATAGATAAATTATGTCGGGTATGTCCAGATACACCAGAGCAACTTTCACGTTTAAATTCTGCAATATCTTTCAATACAGATGAAATAAATGTTTCTACCACCTGCAAACATGCAGGAGGCTGAAAACTGCTCTTGTTGGACAGACCCCAGTGTTTAAGGCATAATTCAATATCTGGCCCTTGACTACTAATTTTCACAAGTTAGGCTGTTGGGAAAACCACGTCTTGATCGTAATTGACCTGAAAAAATTATTCAGGTCAATGTCAAGTTGCAGCCAATCCATGTTTTGAATGGGGCAAAACGATAATCCTTTATGCAAAACTGATAATTCATCAACAGATAAAGTGTAATCAGAAATATTTACCACTAACTGGTGGTTAGAGGAGACCTCTTTTTCATTTGTGCCGTCGATCTTAGTTGTTTTACATTTTTGCTTCTCACATCCCCGCTTGTATCTTCTACCACCTCTCCTTGTACGTGCTGATTTTGCTCTGGAATGCATCTCGCCTCCCCTAAAAAATCAGTAGTAGGAGAGTCCCTATTTCTTGGAAATCTTCCTTTAAAGTCCCTCCAGGTGGGTTTCTTCTGTAGTGTTGGTTGTTCTTTCTTCCAGTTGTAGATCTTGCCTGAAGCATAGTCGTCTCTGTCACGAAACCACTTATGTCGTTTTATTTCCTCCTGTTCACGTTGAAATTTCTGTAAAATGCCTTTAAACTTCTCATGATATCCAGAGAGTTTGTCACCTTCCATGACCGTATGTAGTTTATCCTCCAATTCAGCCTTTTTGGATCCACAGATTTCAATCCATTATCCTCTCCTTTTTATATATACACTACTAAAGATTAATAAAGATTAATATCTATATGTAATGCATAACTTTATGCTGGG
Source organism: Rhinoderma darwinii (assembly GCF_050947455.1). Lineage (NCBI taxonomy): Eukaryota > Metazoa > Chordata > Amphibia > Anura > Rhinodermatidae > Rhinoderma > Rhinoderma darwinii. Next base: position 188,655,244 of record NC_134690.1, read on the forward strand.
CTTTTTTATTTATAGCTGCCAGCGTACTCTGATTAGTTTACTGGCAAGTTTGCCAGTGTATACTATGGCGTGGTTCTAGCTGTGTATCACAGTGCGTCTGCGCGGGACTTTGTGTCCCTCTATGATGATGAAGTCGGGTCAGTGGCTGCGCCTGGACACGTCATCATAACATCTAGAGACGCATGTGATAGTATTAGCCAATAGACGGTGACCATTGGGGCATGCGCATTACGGCGACGATGGCGCCGAAAGACTGTGGTTTTAGCTATTGACAACTCGTGGACAGATTATCCTTGTTTATCCAGATTGGTGAGTGCCAGCTTCTTTGTATTGTATTGTGATTGCTGATTAATATGTAATTAATATGTTTCACTACTATATACACTTATATTTCACTTGTCGGAGATGTGACTTTTTACATTTAAATGTCAGTAATTGACTCATACACTGCTGTAATGTATGTTTTGTTACACTGCTATTAAATATTGTATTTTTGTATACAGTATATAATTGCTACGATTTATAACACCTGTTAATTGAGCTGCGGCTCTGTCTATATATGTCAAAGTGTGGTTTTTACTGATTGCTTGAAAATGCTTCCACGTCACTCCTTATTTTTGAAGCTAGCACCAACTGTTTTCTTGGCTATTTACGCAGTGCTGCTCCTATCCCCTGTTCTACTGTATATATATATATATATATATATATATATATATATATATATATATACATATATATATATATATATATAGTCATCAAAAAATCAAAGTACACCCTCCTTGAATTCTGTAGTTTTACATATCAGGATATAATAAAAACAACATCTGGTCCTTAAATGGTCTTAAAACTAGGTGAATATAAGTTCGGATTAACAAGAACTTATGACAAATGATACTGTTATTATTTATTTAACAAAAACTAGGCCAAAATGGAAAGGCCATGTGTGAAAAACTAAGTGCACTCCTATTGCTTCCATAGGAATTAAGAGGATTAGTAGCAGCCAGGTGCTGCTAATCAAATGCCCTTGATTAATTGATCATCAGCAAGTATGACCACCATTTTTGCCGCGCGGCTGAATACCACACTGAGAAACTGCAAGCGTTTTTACTACGATTTGCAAAATCGCTGTAAAACGTGATAAAAATACATGCAGCTTTTTGGTGAGGTTTACAGCCGGAAAGCAAAAATGTGGCAAAACAGCACCGCATGAATACGCCCTAAAAGCTGAAGATTTGGCAGTTTTCTGGCCTGAAGCATTCAGGCGTGTGTTAACACAATGCCAAGGAGGAAAGACATCAGCTGATCTTAAATAAGCAATTCTTGTTGCCCTTCAATATGGGAAGGGTTATAAGTCCATAATTCCAAACAATTAGAAGCCCATCATTCTACAGTGAGAAAGTTTATTTACAAGTGGAAAACATTCAAGACAGTAGACAATCTTCCCAGGAGTGAACAATTCAGCAAATTCACCCCAAGGTAAGACAGTGAAAGAAATTGCAAATAACCCAAGAGCTACATCTCAGACTCTAAAGGGCTTAGTTAGCATGTTAAATGCTCAAGTTCATGACGGTACAATTAAAAAAAGACTGAACAAGTATGGCTTGTTTGGAAGGGTCACCCTGAGAAAGCCTCTTTAATCTAAAAAGAACATGACAGCATGGCTTAAGTTTGCAAAAAACAATGTCCTTTGGACTGACGAGACCAAAAGTGGAAATGTTTGGCCAAAATGCCCAGCACCACGTTATAAATGAATGCCCACAAACCTCAATGAACTGAAGGGAGGATTTAAGAGACTGAGAAAAGTCATGCAGAAAAAGATTACTTGAAGTTATTGCTACTAAAGATGGTTTTATAAGCTATTGAGTCATGGTGTAAAGGATCTGCCAGGCACAGCTTCGGGGTTAACTCCCATAGGTAATCAGTCTACACCTGAATCTACGTCTCTGAGACTGACTCCTTCTTCCAACACTCAGGATGGCAGGCTTAGGAGTGGGAGAGCCTATCGCAGCCTGGCCAGACGGAGCTAGCTCCCGCCCTCTGTCTATTTATACCTGCCTTTCCTGTTTCTCCCTTGCTTGTGATTCTTTCCGTGTGCTTTCCTGGCCCAGCTACAGCTCCTAACTATTTGATCCTGCTCAATACTGACCCTGGCTTACTGACTACTCTTCTGCTCTGCGTTTGGTACCTCGTGCTCTCCTGGTTTGACTTGGCTCGTTCACCACTCTGTTGCTCACGGTGTATCCGTGGGCAACTGCCCCTTTCCCTTTGCTTTGTATTCCCTTGTATGTTTGTCTCGTGCACTTACTGAGCGTAGGGACCGCCGCCCAGTTGTACCCCGTCGCCTAGGGCGGGTCGTTGCAAGTAGGCAGGGACAGAGTGGCGGGTAGATTAGGGCTCACTTGTTCGTTTCCCTACCCCCGTCGTTACATAATCACAAGCTCATACCTAGTCTACCCTGGTCCCTGACACCACTATGGACCCCCTTGAGACCCTGGCTCAGCAAATGCAGGGTCTCTCCCTACAGGTCCAGGCCCTGGCTCAGAGGGTCAACCAGCCTGATGCTACCTTGGTAGTTCCCCTCACCTCACCTCCTGAACCCCACCTCAAGTTGCCCGACCGGTTCACAGGGGACCGGAGGGCTTTTCTCTCCTTTCGGGAGAGTTGTAGGCTTTACTTTCGCTTAAAGCCCCACTCCTCAGGTTCTGAGAGCCAGCGAGTGGGTATAATTATGTCCCGGCTCCAGGACGGGCCCCAAGAATGGGCCTTCTCCTTGGCTCCTGACTCCCCTGAACTTTCCTCCGTTGATCTTTTCTTTTCTGCTCTCGGACTCATTTATGACGAGACTGACAAGACTGCCTTTGCCGAGAGTCAGCTGGTGACCTTACGTCAGGGTAAGAGACCTGTTGAGGAGTATTGTTCTGACTTTAGGAAGTGGTGCGTAGCTTCTCGGTGGAATGACCCTGCCTTAAGGTGCCAGTTTAGGTTGGGTCTGTCGAACGCCCTGAAAGACCTGCTAGTTAGCTATCCGTCTTCTGACTCCCTAGACCAGGTTATGGCTTTAGCAGTACGACTTGACCGACGTCTCAGGGAACGACAACGCGAACGTTTATGTGTTTTCTCCTCCGACTCCCCCATGATGCCTCCCGAGGTTCCGTTGCTTCGTTCTTCCCCGGAAGACTCAGAGGTACCTATGCAACTCGGGGCCTTCGTGTCCCCCCAACAACGTAGAGATTTCCGCAGGAAGAATGGTCTCTGCTTCTACTGTGGGGATGACAAGCATCAAGTGAACAACTGTCCTAAGCGTAAGAATGCAGCCCGAGAACTTGCGCGCCTAAGTGATCATCGGGGAGGTCACTTGGGCGCACAGGTATTTCCCGTAAATATGAAACGTAATAAGATTTTGCTTCCCTTTCAGGTCTCTTTTGGTGGTAGGTCTGCTACCGGCAGTGCCTTCGTGGATTCAGGGTCCTCTGCTAATATCATGTCTGTGGAATTTGCTATGTCTCTTGCTATGCCTTTGATTGATTTGCCTAAACCTGTCCCGGTAGTGGGTATCGACTCCACTCCTCTTGCTAATGGTTATTTTACACATCATACCCCTGTTTTTGAACTCCTTGTTGGCTCCATGCATTTGGAGCAGTGCTCTGTACTGTTGATTTAGGGTTTATCGTCCGATTTGGTTTTAGGCCTTCCCTGGTTGCAGTTGCATAATCCCACGTTTGACTGGAATACTGGGGAGCTTACCAAATAGGGTAATGAATGTTTGACGTCATGTTTTTCTGTTAATTCTATTTCTCCCCCTGAGGAGGTGAACACGCTACCTGAGTTTGTTCGGGACTTCGCTGATGTTTTCTCTAAGGAGGCCTCCGAGGTGTTACCTCCTCATAGAGAATACGATTGCGCTATCGAATTGGTACCAGGAGCTAAGCTTCCTAAGGGTAGGATATTTAATCTTTCTTGTCCCGAACGTAAAGCCATGAGAGAGTATATCCAGGAATGCCTGGCCAAGGGTTACATTCGCCCTTCTACTTCTCCGGTAGGTGCTGGCTTCTTCTTCGTAGGGAAGAAGGATGGTGGTCTTACGCCATGCATTGACTACCGTAACCTGAATAAGGTCACTGTAAGGAACCAGTATCCCCTTCCTTTGATTCCTGATCTCTTTAATCAGGTTCAGGGGGCCCAATGGTTCTCTAAGTTTGATCTACGGGGGGCGTATAACCTTATCCGCATCAAAGAGGGGGATGAGTGGAAGACTGCGTTTAACACGCCCGAAGGTCATTTCGAATACCTCGTCATGCCCTTTGGGTTGTGTAATGCTCCGGCGGCCTTCCAGAATTTCATAAATGAGATTTTGAGAGATTACCTGGGGATATTTCTTGTAGTGTACCTTGATGACATACTGGTGTTTTCCAAGGACTGGCCCTGCCACATTGAGCATGTCAGGAAGGTGCTCCAGGTCCTTCGGGAAAACAAACTGTTTGCAAAAACCGAAAAATGTGTGTTTGGGGTACAGGAGATACCATTTTTGGGTCAAATCTTCACTCCTCATGAATTCCGCATGGACCCCGCCAAGGTTCAGGCTGTGGCGGAATGGGTCCAACCTGCCTCCCTGAAGGCGTTACAGTGTTTTTTGGGGTTCGCTAATTATTACAGGAGATTTATTGCTAACTTCTCGGTCATCGCTAAGCTTCTTACGGACCTCACTCGCAAAGGTGCTGATCTCCTCCACTGGTCTCCTGAGGCTGTCCAGGCTTTTGAGGTCCTTAAGAAGTGCTTTATCTCGGCCCCGGTGCTGGTTCAGCCCAACCAAATGGAGCCATTTATCGTGGAAGTTGACGCATCCGAGGTGGGAGTGGGGGCTGTCTTGTCCCAGGGTACCAGGTCCCTCACCAATCTCCGCCCCTGTGCCTACTTCTCCAGGAAGTTTTCGCCCACTGAGAGTAACTATGATATTGGCAACCGCGAACTCTTAGCCATTAAATGGGCATTTGAAGAGTGGCGCCACTTCCTGGAGGGGGCTAGGCACCAGGTAACGGTCCTTACCGACCACAAGAATCTGGTTTTCCTAGAATCTGCCCGGAGGCTAAACCCGAGACATGCTCGATGGGCGCTATTTTTTACCAGATTCAACTTTTTGGTTACCTATAGGGCTGGGTCTAAAAATATTAAGGCCGATGCACTGTCGCGTAGCTTCATGGCCAGCCCTCCTTCGGAGGAAGATCCTGCTTGTATTTTGCCTCCCGGTATAATCATTTCTTCTATTGATTCTGATTTAGTCTCTGAAATTGCGGCTGATCAAGGTTCAGCTCCCGGGAACCTGCCTGAGGACAAGCTGTTTGTTCCCCTGCAATACCGGCTAAGGGTACTTAGGGAAAATCATGACTCCGCACTATCAGGTCATCCAGGCATCCTGGGTACCAAACACCTCATTGCCAGAAAGTATTGGTGGCCTGGGTTGTCTAAAGACGTTAAGGCCTACGTCGCCGCTTGTGAGGTTTGTGCTAGGTCCAAGACTCCCAGGTCCCGACCAGCGGGCTTACTACGTTCGTTGCCCATTCCCCAGAGACCTTGGACACATATCTCCATGGATTTTATCACCGATTTGCCTCCATCCCAAGGCAAGTCGGTGGTGTGGGTGGTAGTAGACCGCTTCAGTAAGATGTGCCACTTTGTGCCCCTCAAGAAACTACCCAACGCCAAGACGTTAGCTACCTTGTTTGTCAAACACATCCTGCGTCTCCATGGGGTCCCTGTCAATATTGTTTCGGACAGAGGGGTACAATTTGTTTCTTTGTTTTGGAGAGCCTTCTGTAGAAGTTGGAAATTGATCTGTCCTTCTCCTCTGCCTTCCATCCTGAAACCAATGGCCAAACTGAGAGGACTAATCAATCTCTAGAACAATATTTAAGGTGTTTTATCTCCGACTGTCAATATGATTGGGTCTCATTCATTCCCCTCACTGAATTTTCCCATAATAACCGGGTCAGTAACTCGTCAGGGGTCTCCCCCTTTTTCTGTAATTTTGGGTTTAATCCACGGTTCTCCTCCGTTTCACCTGGTAGTTCCAACAATCCCGAGGTAGAGGTCGTTCATCGGGAACTGTGCACAGTCTGGGCCCAGGTTCAGAAGAACCTAGAGGCGTCCCAGAGCGTACAAAAAACTCAGGCTGATAGAAAACGTTCTGCTAACCCCTTGTTTATGGTCGGGGATCTGGTGTGGTTATCGTCTAGGAACTTGCGTCTTAAAGTCCCGTCCAAGAAATTTGCTCCCCGGTTTATTGGGCCATATAAGGTCATTGAAGTACTCAATCCTGTCTCCTTCCGGCTGGAGTTACCCCCATCTTTTCGTATACACGACGTGTTTCATGCCTCCCTCCTTAAACGCTGCTCCCCGTCCTTGGCTCCCTCGAGGAAACCTCCTGTTCCCGTTCTCACCCCTGAGGGGGTGGAATTCGAGGTGGCCAAGATTGTGGACAGCAAGATGGTCCAAGGCTCCCTCCAGTACCTGGTCCATTGGAGAGGATACGGGCCTGAGGAGAGGACTTGGGTACCCGCCCGGGATGTTCACGCTGGGGTATTGGAAGTTACACCTTCGTTTCCCCAGTAAACCAGGTCCACTTAGAAAGGGTCCGGTGGCCCCTCATAAAAGGGGAGGTACTGTAAAGGATCTTCCAGGCACAGCTTCGGGGTTAACTCCCATAGGTAATCAGTCTACACCTGAATCTACGTCTCTGAGACTGACTCCTTCTTCCACCACTCAGGATGGCAGGCTTAGGAGTGGGAGAGCCTATCGCAGCCTGGCCAGACGGAGCTAGCTCCCGTCCTCTGTCTATTTATACCTGCCTTTCCTGTTTCTCCCTTGCTTGTGATTCTTTCCGTGTGGTTTCCTGGCCCAGCTACAGCTCCTAACTATTTGATCCTGCTCCATACTGACCCTGGCTTACTAACTACTCTTCTGCTCTGCGTTTGGTACCTCGTGCTCTCCTGGTTTGACTTGGCTCGTTCACCACTCTGTTGCTCACGGTGTATCCGTGGGCAACTGCCCCTTTCCCTTTGCTTTGTATTCCCTTGTATGTTTGTCTCGTGCACTTACTGAGCGTAGGGACCGCCGCCCAGTTGTACCCCGTCGCCTAGGGCGGGTCGTTGCAAGTAGGCAGGGACAGAGTGGCGGGTAGATTAGGGCTCACTTGTTCGTTTCCCTACCCCCGTCGTTACACATGGGGTATACTTAGTTTTTTCACACAAGGCTTTTCCATTTTGGCCTATGGAGAGATATATTTGACTATAATTTTTATTATCAATATTATTTTTATTAATAATAATAATAATAATAATAATAGTAATGCAAATGCTACTATTGTGACAAGTGCAATAATGTAAATATATTTAAAAATAAATCAAAGCAAATTGTTGTAAGCAGGGACTCTGGGAAAAGTTTTTAAAACTTCTTAAAGAGGCTCTGTCACCACATTATAAGTGCCCTATCTCCTACCTAATCTCATCGGCGCTGTAATGCAGATAACAACAGTGTTTTTTATTTTGAAAAAACTATCATTTTTGAGCAAGTTATGAGCAATTATAGATTTATGCTAATTCGTTTCTTAACGCCCAACTAGGCGTTTTTTAACTTTTGAACAAGTGGGCTCTGTAATGAGGAATGTATGACGCTGACCAATCAGCATCATACACTTCTCTCCATTCATGTCCATTTGTACTCAGCACAGCGTGATCTTGCGAGATCATGCTGTGCTGTCACATACACCCACATTAACTTTACCAAAGTGTCTTGAGCGTGAATAGACATTGCCTCCAGCCAGGACGCGATGTCTATTCACACTCCCGACACTTCGGTAAAGTTTGTGTGGGACTTAATAGCTGCACAGCAGATCACGCTGTGCAGCGATTAAGTCCCACACAAACTTTACTTATGTGGGTGTATGTGACAGAACAGCAAGATCACGCTGTGCTGAGTACAAATGGGAATTGAGAGAAGTGTTTACGCTGATCGGTCAGCGTCATATACTTCTCTTCACAACGCTCACTTGGTCTAAAGTTAAAAAACGCCCAGTTGGGCATTAAGAAAGTAATTAGCATAAATCTAAAATTGCTATCTATCTATCTATCTATCTATCTATCTATCTATCTATCTATCTATCTATCTATCTCTCTCTCTCTCTCTCTCTATCTATCTATCTATCTATCTATCTATCTATCTATCTATCTATCTATCTATCTATCTATCTATCTATCTATCTATCGTGGATATAAAAAGTCTACACACCCCAGTCCAAGATAAATCCTTTCAGAACTTTTTCCATGTCCCATATAATCTGTACAATTGTATTAAAAAACCAACTGAAATCTTTTCGGGTGGAAAAATAAAATTAAAGAACAAAAATAATGTGGGATGGGTTATAAGTCCCTTGAACTAATGCTTTGTTTAATTACCCTTTGATATTATGACGGCATTCAGTCTTTTTGGGGAGAAGTCTATCAGCATTGCACATCTAGACTTGGCAATTGTTTCTCACTCTTCCTTTCAAAAGCGCTCCAAATCTGTCCAATTGCGAGGGCATCTCCTGTGTACAGCCCTCTTCAGGTCACCCCACACATTTTCAATGGGATTCAGGTCTGGCCTCTGGCTGGGCCATTCCAAAACTTTGATCTTCTTCTGGTGAAGCCATTCTTTTGTTGATTTGGAGGTATTCTTTGGGTTGTTGTCACACTGAAAGGTGTGAAATTCTTCTTAATCATCAGCTTTTTAGCAGAGGCCTGCAGGTTTTCTGACAATATTGACTGATATTTGGAACTGTTCATAATTCCCTCCACCTTGACTAAAGCCCCCAGTTCCAGCTGCAGAAAAAAACAAAAAACCATAATGCTGCCTCCACCATGCTTCACTGTGGGTATGGTATTCTTTTGGTGATGTGCAGTGTTGTTTTTGGCCAAACATACCTTTTGGAATTATGGCCAAAATGTTCAACCTTCGTCTCAGACCATAACACGTATTGCTACATGCTTTTGGCAGACTTTATGTATGTCTTTGCAAAACCTAGCCGGGCTTGGATGTTTTTCTTTCTTATAAAAGGCTTTCATCTTGCCAACCTACCCCACAGCCCAGACATATGAAGAATACGGGTGATTGTTGTCACATGCACTACACAACCAGTACCTTCCAGAAAGTCCTGCAGCTCCTTTTATGTTGCTGTAGGCCTCTTGGTAGCCTCCCGGACCAATTTTAGTTTTGTCTTTTCATCAAGTTATGAGGGACGTCCAGTTCTTGGTAATGTAACGGTTGTGCCAAATGTAATCCACTTCTTGATGACCATCTTCACTGTGTTCCATGGTATATCTAATGCCTTGACTGATGCCTTTCTACAATCAAATCCCTTTGATGTGTTGTAAGCTCTTTACGGACCACAGCTTTTGCTGTCACATGCAACAAAGAAAATGTCAGCAAAATCCTAATAGAACAGCTGAACTTTATATAGGGTTACCCAGAATCACTTGAAATAATGGCAGCTGTGTACTGACTACTATTTAACATGAGTTTAAATGTGATTGGCTAATTCTGAGCACAACCACATCCCCAATTATAAGTGGGTGTTCATTATTATGCAACCACATTATTGTAGGTTTGTTATTTTTATTTGTCCCCTCTAAATGATTTCAGTTTGTTCTTCAATGGAATCGTACAGATTATGGGTCATATTAAAGGTGGAAAAAGTTCTGGAATGATTCATGTTGTACTGATGTTGGACATGTCAAAAACCTGACATTTTAACAGAGGTGTGTAGACTTTTTATATCCACTTAGGCTCTTTCTCTTATTCTCCCTTTTCTCTGAGCTAGTGAGTGAAGCCTAACTTCTATCATGTCTTCTATACACTGAACACAGTCTATCTATCTATCTATCTATCTATCTATCTATCTATCTATCTATCTATCTATCTATCTATCTATCTATCTATCTATCTATCTATCTATCTATCTATTACATTTATAGATGTTGCAGCAACATGGAGGACATTATACAGCAGTACTGAGAGCAGTATAGATGAGAATCCAGCACTGGTAAGACATATTGCTCTACCAGCAACCTGTGCCTTACTCTCTCTGCTTCCTTCTATGAGGAGGCTGTAATAACACTGGAGTGTGTTATGAAAGAGACACCCTCCCACTTCCTGCAGTCCCGTATACTGTGCTCTGTAACTAGGGAGGGATTTTGCTTGACAACAGGGGGTGTACAGCAGATTACAGGGAGTGAGATACATAGTAGTAGTAATTTAACACAGAATATGCAAAGTTAAAACAACAAATAATAGTAAGTAATAATAAAAAGTTTATATATCTTAGGTATACTATTAGATTAGCATAAGTTCATTGAAAAGTTAGTGTCCATTTAAAGATCTTAAAAAAATGTGAGTATATATATTAGAGAAACTAGAATAGTCATGCATTTTTACTGAATTTTTTCATTTAAATTTACACAGGTTTCGCAAAATAAAATATATTTTTTTCTGAAATTTATTAGAACAGTTGTGTAATGTATATTCTAGAAGCTGATCTGACATTAATGCTTATAACTTCATTTTTGTTTTTGTAAGTATTTAGATGTATAGTAAATGAATAGCAAGCTGGTATAGTTGCTTGACTGCAAAGTTAAAAAAAAGTACACTTCTATTTCACAATATTATACCCCAACTATCTTTTGAAGCATCTTGCCTTAATTTCATCAGCTTGATTAGCAAACAATTTACACTGATCCAGTCAAGCAGAAGGAAAGGCTAATTGCATGTTTGTCGGGGTCTAATTTGCATGTGTCTCAATTTAACAGTGGAAATGAACTTCCCAAACAGAACATCTTTTTTCTTTGCTAATTATATGAACTAATTAATAATGCTCTCAAAATCTATTCAGTGAGGATGAGTGGTAATGGATTTTTTTGCAGTGTATTTCTTGTAAATGTAACAACTATAGAAAGCTATTTTATTTAATTCTAGCATCAACATAAAATACGTAAGGGGTTTTCAGAGAAAGTAAATGAATGTCCTATCTTCAGGACAGGCCATAAACATCTGGTTGGTGGGGATCCAACTTCCCACACCCCTGCCGATCAGCTTGTTTGAAGGTGCGGGCACTGCTTTTTCTTCTCTTCACAGTTTTACAGCCTTCTCCCATTTAAATCCTTGCACAGGTTTGAAGTTGAGATTCAATTTTTTTAAAAAAATAAGTACAATAATACAAAGTACAACAAATACACGTGAATAACAAAATACACATAAATATACAAAACAAAATAAAGCAAAATGGTGGTGAGGCAAAATACCAATAAAGTATATACTGCATATGATATCAACATTTTTTTGAGCAAGAAGATATAATACCAGTTACATATGATGAGGCAGAAAATGACAAGGTATTACAAACTGATAGTGTTTGTGGAGAAGTAAACGAACATGAGGCAAATCTGTCCAGTGGGCCCAATTAAGCAAGTATCGCTGTCTAAACCCTTTTGAGGTAGCAAAATGTAATTCGCACAGCTTTGTCGATGGAACAATAAAAATGTTATGTCTTTCAAAGTAAGATGATACAAAAACGAATGATTAATTTTATTCTAATAAAGGTTTTTTTTGCACAATATTGAAACATAAAAAAAAATCATACTGACCTGGAGTATAAAGGTAACATTTTATATACAGTTAAGGTCCAGAATTATTTGGACAGTGACACAAGTTTTGTCATTTTAGCTGTTTACCAAAACATATTGAATATACAGTTATATAATCAATATGGGCAGACTCCCAGCTTTAATTTAAGGGTATTCACATCGTAATTTAAGGAAGGGTTTAGGCATTACAGCTCTTTAATATGTAGCTGCTTCTTTTTCAAGGGACCAAAGGTAATTGGACAATTATCTCAAAAACTATTTAATGGGCTGCATTGGCTATTCCCTCGTTAATCCTTCATCAATTAAGCAGGTAATAGGTCTGGAGTTGATTCCAGGGGTGGCATTTTCATTTGGAAGCTGTTGCTGTGAACCCACAACATGAGGTCAAAGGAGCTCTCAATGCAACTGAAACAGACCACCGTTAGGCTGAAAAAACAAAGAAATCCATCAGAGAGAGAGAGCACAAATGTTAGGAGTGGCCAAATCAAGAGTTTGGTACATTCTTAAAAAAAAAAGAGCGCACTGGTGATCTGGTGAACTCCAAAAGGCCTGGACATCCACGGAAGGCAACAGTGGTGGATGATCGCAAAAACCCCTTCACAGCATCTACCCAAGTGAAGAACACTCTACTGGAAATGGGGGTATAAGTATATAAGTCTACCTTAAAGAGAAGATTTCATGAGAGCAAATACAGAGGGTTCACCACAAGGTGCAAACCATTAATCAGCCTCAAAAATAGAAAGGCCAGATTAGATTTTGCCAAACAACATAAGCATAACAACATAAAGAACCCAGCCAAGTTCTGGAACAGCATTCTTTGGACAGATGAAACTAAGATCAGCCTGTACCAGAATGATTGGAGGAAGAAAGTATGGAGAAGGTTTGGAACGGCTTATAATCCAAAGCATGGATGGCATGGGCATGCATAGCTGCCAAAGGCACTGGGTCACTAGTGTTTATTGATGATGTGACTGAAGACAGTAGCGGCCTGATGAATTCTGAAGTGTTCAGGGGTATACTTTCTGCTCAGATTTAACCAAATGCAGCAAGGTTGATTGGACGTCACTTCACAGTACAGATGGACAGTGACCCAAAACATACTGTGAAAGCAACCCAGGAGTTTTTTTTAAGGCAAAGAAGTGTAATATTCTGCAATAGCCAAGTCAATCAACAGATCTCAACCCGATCGAGCATGCTTTTCACTTGCTTAAGACTAAATTTAAGGCAGAAAGACCCACAAACAAGCAACAACTGAAGACAGCTACAGTAAAGGCCTGGCAAAGCATCACAAAGGAGTAAACCCAGCGTTTGGTGCTGTCCATGGGTTCCAGACTTCAGGCAGTCATTGCCTGCAAAGGATTCTCTACCAAGTATTCAAAAATATATATTTTATTTATAGTAATGTTAATTTGTCCAATTACTTTTGAGCCCCGGAAATGAGGAGGCTGTGAAGAAAAATGGTTGCAATTCCTAAAAGTTTCACAGGATATTTTTGTTCAACCCCTTGAATTAAACCTGAAAGTCTACACTTCAATTGCATCTCAGTTGTTTCATTTCAAATCCAATGTGGTGGCATGCAGAGCTCAAATCATGAAGATTGTGTCATTGTCCAAATAATTATAATTAACTGTATATCGCAGGGTAAACACCCAAAAATAAAACCCCAAAAATAATGAGCGAATTGTTTTTTGTTTTTTTTCCACCAAACCCTAAAAAAATTATAAAAGTTATATAATACACTACATGTACCTCAAAATAGCAACATTAGAAAATACTACTAAAAAATGCCCTTACAGACCTCAATTCCCCTCCCCTGCCTATGTGCTTTCACCTGAGGTGGTAGCACTTGAGGTTCTATGTGGTTTTTGCGCTCTCCAACCATGTCTCTACTGGGTGCATAGCTGCTCTTGCCGCTTCTTTCTCATAATAGTCCGGAGATTGAGTCCAGGCTCGCAATAACTTGAGTCTTACCATATCCCTCCTTTGCCCCTGTTTGTCTCCCTTCTATCTCTTCCTTCTCTTGTGTGTGTGGGGTGCCTCGCTCCCTGTGATAACGCTTATAGGATGCATTTATACTTTATGTTATGTTGGAGACCGTATTGTTCTGTCTCATATTTATGCAATGCTCCTGTTCACCATGTTTACACTTGCTGCTGTTGTATACCGCCGTTAATCATGGGATGTGATGCCCACCCTCTTGTTTGGGCTCTGCCCTTGTTGTTATTTGATTTATTTTCAATGTGTGGAGGCCTTCCCTCCAAATGTGTTTTTTACTTGTTTGTTTCAAAACCAATAAAAACTTTGAATATGAAAAAAAAAAAAAAGCCCTCACACAGCTACGTCAATAGAAAAACATAAACTTTATGGGTATTGGAATGCGGGAACACAAATTCATGAATTTGTGCAAAAGTAGTTAAACATAAAAAAAAATCTATATAAATATGGTATCCCCATAATCGTACCCGCAGAATAAAGTTAACATGTCATTTATACCTCAAAGTGAACGCCATAACAACAAAACTTAAACAACAATGGCAGAATTGCTCTTTTTACTTACTTACTTTGCATTATATTTACCCCAAAGTAGTGACATTAAAAAATAAAACTCGTCACACAAGATAAAAGCCCTCATATGGCTATGTCAATGGAAAAACAAAAAAATTGGGTTCTTGGAATGCGATGATGAGTATGGGAGCATGATGAAAAACAAAAAAAAATAGTAAAAATATCTAAATTTAACAAAAAAAAACCATTTAAAATCTGTATACAGATGAAACAACCACAATGGGTAGTCCTTAACCCCTAGGCGCACCAGGACGCAACTGTGCATCCATGTGGCCAGTGTCTTAAGGCACAGGGACGTACAGTTACTGCGTGGTTCCCGGTGCACACTGTCGGCGACAGTGTGCACCAGGAACCGGGAGGCCAGCTGTCCCTGACAGCTGACACTCCACTGTATGCCGATCAGCGGCTTATTTCCGCTGATTCTGGCAATTAACCCCTTGATTGCGGTGATTGATTGCAATCACCTCATTCAGGGGTTTCTAGCTCATCGGCAGACCTCACGATGAAATGGCCTCCGTGTCTGCCATGTACAGAAGCCTATCAGGATCAGCCTGCTGATAGACTTCCTGTCAGAGTGACAGGACGTCACTGCCGTTCGCGATGCACACTGTCGATGACAGTGTCTGTGACAGTGTCGGCGACAGTGTGCATTGGGAACCGGGAGGTCAGCTTTCCCTGACAGCTGACACTCCACTAGTTGCCGATCAGCGGCTCATTGCCGCTGATTTCGGCAATTAACCCGTTACATGCGGGGCTCGCTTGCGATCTCCGCATGTACAGGGCTTCTAGCACATCAGCAGTCCCCATGCAATTGTGGGGGCTGCTGATGCTTGTGATGGCACTTGGGGGTCAGACAACGGCCTTCGGGTCTGCCATGTATGGAAGCCTATGAGGACCAGCCTCTGGCTGGTCCTCGTAGACTAACTGTCAGAGTGACTGTGACGTCACACTGACAGTTGGAATACGTTACACTACCAAGGTAGTGTAATTTATTCTAGCAGCGATCAAAGCTGCAGGTAAAAAAAGAAAGGGTAAAAAGTAAATAATAAAAAAAAAAAGTTAATAAAAATGTTTTACAAAAGTGTAAAAATAAAAGATTTTTTTTTCCTATAATAAGTCTCTTATTATAGGGAAAAAATGAAACCGTTAAAAAACAGTACACATATTTGGTATCACCGCTTTCGTAACGACCCAATCTATAAAACTATAATGTTATTTTTACCGCACGGTGAACGCCGCAAAAAAACCCAAACTAAAAACAATGCCAGAATCACTATTTTTTGGTCACCACCCCTCCCAAAATTTAGAATAAAAAGTGATCAAAAAGTCGCATGTACCCGAAAATAGTACCAATAAAAGCTACAACCTGTCCCACAAAAAACAAGCCCTTACACCGCTTTTTTGACCGAAAAATAAAAAAGTTACGGCTCTCAGAATATGCTGACACAGAAAATAAATTATTTTATAAAGAAGTGTTTTTATTGTGCAAACGCTACAAAACATAAAAAAACTATATACATATGGTATCGTAATCGTACCGACCCGCAGAATAAAGTAAAATTGTCATTTATAGCGCATTATGAACACCGTAAGAAATAAAGAATTTAAAACGCCAAAATCACTGTTTTTGGCCACCAAAGCTCTAAATAAAATGTAATAAAAAGTGATCAAAAATTTGCATCTATCAAAAAATGGTACCAATAAAAACTACAGCTCGTCCTGCCAAAAATAAGCCCTCACACTGCTCAATTCATGGAAAAATAAAAAAGTTATAGCGTTTGGAAGGCGGGGAGTGGAAAAACTAAAATGGAATAACAAAAAAGGATCAGTCCTGCAAAGGTTAATTCATTTCTATTAAAAAAATTAATTATTACCACATGTGGGGTATTGTCTGACTCGGGAGAGATTGCATTACAAATTTAGGGCGACTTTTTCTCCTTTATCCTTTGTGAAAATGAAAAAAATCAACATTTTAGTGGACAAAAATGTTTATATTCATTTTCACGGCCTAATTCTATTAAATTCTGCAAAAGACCTGTGTGGTATAAATGCTTACTAAATCCCTAGAAATATTCCTTGAGGGGTCTAGTTTCCAAAATGGGGTCACTTTTTGGGTGTTTCCACTGTTTTATTCCCTCCAGGGGGTTGCAATCGCGACATGGCATTAAAAACCAATCCAGCAAAATCTGCACTCCAAAATCCAAATGGCGCTCCCTCCCTTCTGAGCGCTGCCGTGGGTCCAACAGCAGTTTATTACCACATATGGGGTATTTCCGTAATCGGGAGAAGATGCTTTACAAATGTTGGGGTGAATTTTCTTCTTTATTTCTTGTAAATATTAAAAATGTCTATGTTATTTCAGAAAAAAAAGTAGATTTCATTTTCACAGACTAACTCAAATAAATATAGCAAAATACCTTTAAGGTCAAAGTGCTAACTATACCCCTAGATAAATTCCTTGGGGGGTCTAGTTTCCAAAATGGGGTCACTTTTGGGGAGTTTCCACTGTTTTGGCACCACAAGACCTCTTCAAACTCGACATGGTGCCTAAAATATAATCTAAAAATAAGCAGGCCCCAAAATCCACTAGGTGCTCCTTTGCTTCTGAGGCCGGTATTTCGGTCCATTAGGGCACTAGGGCCACATGTGGGATATTCCTAAAAACTGCAGGACCTGGGCAATAAATATTGAGTTGTATTTCTCTGGTAAAATCTTCTGTGTTACAGATTTTTTTTTATTACAAATGAATTTCGGCAAAAAAAATAGAAATTTCTAAATTTCCTCTCTACTTTGCTTTATTTCCTGTGAAACGCCTAAAGGGTTAAAATACTTTCTGAATGCTGTTTGAATACTTTGAGGGGTGCAGTTTTTAAAATGGGGTAATTTATTGGGGTATTCTAATATATAAGGCCCTCAAAACCACTTCAGAACTGAACTGGGCCCTGTAAAAATAGCCTTTTGAAATTTTCTAGAAAATGTGAGAAATTGCTGCTAAAGTTCTAAGCCTTGTAACGTCCTAGAAAAATAAAAGGATGTTCAAAAAACGATGCAAATATAAAGTAAACATATGGGAAATGGTAACTAGTGACTATTTTGTGAGGTATTAATATCGGTTTTACAAGCAGATACATTTAAATTTAGAAAAATGCAAATTTTTGCAAATGTTCTCTAAATTTTGGTGTTTTTCATGAATAAATATTGAATTTATCAACCAAATTTTTCCACTATCATAAAGTACAATATGTCACGAGAAAACATTCTCAGAATCACTTCGATAGGTAAAAGCATTCCGGAGTTATTACCACATAAAGTAACACATGTCAGATTTGAAAAAATCGGCTGTGCCACAAGGCCAAAACAGGCTGCGTCCTAAAGGGGTTAATAAGACATACCACAAACTATGAAGCCCTGCTAAGTGTGCATTATACTGTATGGGTGCAGGTAAGGGGACATTATACTGTATGAGGGGAGCTATGGGGTCATTATACTGTATAGGGGCAGCTAAGGGGGCACTAAACTGTATAGTGATGGGGTAGCTAAGGGGACATTATACTATATGGGGGCAGCTATGGGGCATTATACTGCATGGGGGCAGCTAAGGGGGAATTATCCTGTTTAGGGCAGCTATAGAGGCATTATACTGTATGGAGCAGTTATCAGGACATTATACTTTATGGGGCAGCTATGGGGACATTCTACTGTATTGGGCAGCTATGGGGCATTAAGCTGTATGGGAGCAGCTAAGGGGGAATTATACTGTATGGTGATGGTGGCAGCTAAGAAGAAATTATACTGTATGAGGCAGCTATGGGGCATTATACTGTATGGGGCAGCTAAAGGGGAATTATACTGTATGGGCGCAGCTATGAAGGCGTTATACTGTATGGAGCAGTTATCAGGACATTATACTGTATGGGGCAGCTATGAGAACATTATACTGTATTGGGCAGCTATGGGGTATTATACTGTATGGGGGCAGCTATCGAGGCATTATACTGTGTGGAGCAAATCCCCTCCAATCCACCAGGTAAAACGTCCTGCCTCCTACTTTCTTGGTGGCCAGGATCTCCCTCACTTCGAAAGTTCCGGATGAACCGCCAGGAGCCACTGCGGAACTAGGAGTCCTGGAGTAGCGGTTCAGAACCACGGGTTTTAGCAAGGAGATGTGGAAGGAGTTAGGGATCTTGAGGGTAGGAGGCAGTCGAAGCTTGTACGACACAGGATTGATCTGTAGTAAAATCTCAAAGGGTCCAAGGAACCTGGGAGCAAATTTGCAAGATGGCACCCCCAGCCGGATATTCCTGGAAGACAGCCAGACCTTTGTACCTGGAAGAAACTGGGGAGGTTCTCGTCTTCTAGTGTCTGCCTTTCTCTTCATGCGGTCCACCGCCAGCAGAATAGAAGATCGTGTCTGCTGCCATATCTGCAGAAAGTTCCTGAAGGTAGAGTCGGCTGCAGGCACCTGAGACATAGTAGAGCCAGGCAGGGGTATTCGAGGATGTTGGCTGTAGACTATGAAGAACGTGCTGGAGGTGGTGAACTCACTGGTATGATTATTATAAGAGAACTCCGCCCACGGGAGCAGCTGCACCCAGTCATCATGTCTTCTGGAGACAAAGTGCCGCAGGTAGTTCTCCATAATTTGATTAATCCTCTCAACTTGTCCATTGGACTGAGGGTGGTAAGCTGAGGAGAAGTCCAACTTTACACCGAGTAGGCCGCAGAGTGCTCTCCAGAACTTAGAGGTGAACTGGACCCCTCGATCCGAAGACAATATGCAGAGGTAATCCATGCAGACGGAAGATGTGTTGCATGAAGAGATCAGCCAGTCAAGCGGCAGAAGGCAGACCAGTCAGGGGAACAAAATGAGCCATTTTAGAAAAACGATCCACCACCACCCAGATCACACTGCATCCCGCAGAGAGAGGCAGATCTGTAACAAAATCCATAGCAATATGCCGCCAGGGGGCATCGTGCACAGGCAGTGGTTGGAGTAGACCGGCTGGTCTGGAGTGGGCAACTTTGTTGGCTGCACACACCATACAGGAGACAAAGTCCATGACGTTTTTGGGCAGCGTGGGCCACCAGAACTGACTGGCAACTAGGTCTCGGGTCTTATGGGCACCCACATGTCCTGCCAGCTTGGAACTGTAACCCCAGTGAAGGATTCTTCCTCTGTCTGCCAGCCGTATGAAAGTTTTTCATGTAGGAATGTCTCTACCCTGCAGAGGGTTGACAGAGTAGATGCAGGAAGGATCGATAATATTCTGTGGGGACTCCACAGTGTCCTCTGTCTCAAATGACCTAGACAAGGCATCGGCCCTCACATTCTTGTCGGCAGGTCGGTAGTGGAGTTCGAACCGGAACCGTGCAAAAAACAATGACCATCTGGCTTGACGAGGGTTCAGCCCTTGAGCCGTCTGTGGGTAGGTCAAGTTCTTGTGGTCCGTGAAGACCAGGATAGGATGAGCTGCACCCTCCAGTAGGTGTCTCCACTCCTGCTTGATGGCCAGTAACTCCTGATCTCCAATCGAGTAGTTGCGCTCTGCAGAAGAAAACAGCTTGGAGTAGTAACCAAATACCACAGTCTTGCCTTTCGAACCCCTCTGGAAGAATAGTGCATCGGCACCAACAGAGGAGGCGTCCACCTCTAATTAAAACTGTAGGGATACATCAGGATGGTGCAGAATGGAGGCAGACGTGAAGGCCTTTTTTAAGGTTTCAAATGCGATTTCCGCCTCTGAAGTCCATACCTTGGCATTCATACCCTTCTTATTGAGGGTGGAGATGGGGGCTGTCAGAGAAGAGAAGTTGGAATGAACAGTCTGTAGAAGTTGGCGAATCCCAGGGAGCATTGTATGGCCCTTAAGCCTTGGGGACGTGGCCACTCCAGGACAGCCTTGACCTTTTCAGGGTCCATCTTGAGACCTTGATCAGAGATGATGTAGCCCAGGAAGGGCAGAGACTTCTCTTGGAACACGCACTCCTTCAATTTGGCGTAAAGATGATTCTCTCTTATTCTAAGCAACACCTGGCGGACATGGCCCTCATGAGTCACAAGATCTGGGGAAAAAAATCAAGATATCATTGAGATACACCACAACACGGACATAGAGGAGGTCACGAAAGATGTCATTCACAAATTCTTGAAATACTGCGGGAGCGTTACACAGTCCGAAGGGCATGACCAAATATTCGTAGTGTCCATCACGTGTGTTAAATGCAGTCGTCCACTCGTCTCCCTGACGGATCCGGATTAGGCAATATCTCTGCCTCCTTTTTGTCGAAGTATATTTAAATCAAAATAGTAAGGATGCACTCCAATTTGTTGGTGCTATCCATGTTCGGGTTGTACCCCACTAATGGATATATAGAATAAACCCAAAAGCACTCCAAGAGACAAACGATTGTATTGATTCCAAGGAAGAATTATTTATTTTCATTCATTCCACATGGTATGGTATTGTACAGATTAAGATTTATTTAATGCAAGCGATAGGCGTTTATGACCTTTCGGCCCAACCAAGGCCTTTCTCACAATCACTGCATGTAATTTCGGTAGGAGTTCAGTATTGTAGCGGCGTCTACCACACTCTGGAGCGTCTGGTAGGCGCCGCTACAATACTGAACTCCTACCGAAATTACATGCAGCGATTGTGAGAAAGGCCTTGGTTGGGCCGAAAGGTCATAAACGCCTATCGCTTGCATTAAATAAATCTTAATCTGTACAATACCATACCATGTGGAATGAATGAAAATAAATAATTCTTCCTTGGAATCAATACAATCGTTTGTCTCTTGGAGTGCTTTTGTGTTTATTCTATATATCCCGAACTGAGAGTAACAAGGAGGCAACCCTGTCAATGACTGAGGCGAAGAAGGCTGGGATGGATGAACATGACCCAGACAGTGGTCTAGACACTTGGGGCCCCACTGAAGAACCTCTCCAGAGTTCCAATCCAGGACTGGGGCGTAAAGACGGTGCCAAGGCAAACCCAGCAGCACGGGGCTGACGGCCTTGGGCAGGACATACAGGGAGATTAGCTCGGAATGAAGAGCTCCCACTTGGAGTCTCAATGGCTTGGTCACAGACAATACTGGGTAAGGCAAAGGCAGTCCATCTACCGAGGCAATGATCAATGGTCTCTCCAGCAAAACAGTGGGCAACTGAAGAAGATCCACAAGGTCTTGACAGATGAAATTGGCCGAAGAGCCAGAGTCCAGGTAGGCAGAGACTGGATGAGGTCTCTCGCCAGCGACGATGGTCACAGGAATAAACAGCTCTCTTTCAAGTGCAGTAGTGCCCAGGGTTGTCTCTCCAACCAATTCCAGGCGTTGGGGTCTCTTAAGCCTCTGGGGACACAGACGTACGACATGACCAGCAAGGCCGCAGTACAGACAGAGTCCAGAGTTGCGCCTGCGCTGTTTTTCTTGATCGGACAGTTTAAGCCGATCTACCTGCAACGGAACCTCGGGCGCAGCAGAAGAACAAGGCAAGAGGGGTTGCTGGAAGTTGGACTCCAGTCTAGGAAGCCGTTTTTCCTGAAGAATCTCTCGGGATCTCTCTCTGAGCCTTATGTCCACACGGGTAGCCAGTAGAATCAGATCATCCAGGGCAGCTGGGAGATCTCGAGCAGCCAGTTTGTCTTTGATCTCAGGCGATAGGCCATGCCAGAAGGATGCTGCCAGGACAAGTCTCCTGCCAGAGTCCGGAACTGGATGGTGTATTCGCCCACGGAGGCGTCCTCCTGACGCAGGTTAAGAATAGCAGTGGCTGCCGATGAGACTCGTCCCGGCTCCTCAAATACGTAACGGAACAACCGCACAAACCCTTGAAAGTCTCTGGTCTCGGGTCTCTGTCGTTCCCAGATTGGATTTGCCCACGCCAGGGCCTTGCTGGCGAGTAGGGATATAATGAAGGCGATCCTGGCACCGTCCGAAGGAAATGCTCAGGCGTGCAGAGTGAAGTGGATTTGGCATTGGTTCAGGAACCCCCTGCACGAACTTGCGTCTCCATGAAACCGAGGTGGCAATGGCAGCGAGAACCGAGAGTCCGAACTGGAGCTGCCAGGAGGTGTAGCAGGAGGGTCGATCGGAGGAGCTTGACTTGGAGTGGTGACGGAAGTAACTAGTGCACCAAGATGCTGTGCCATGGAGTCTACTACCACAATGAGTTGATCCAGTCGTGCTTGCAGATCCTGCAGGTCCGCCTGCATGGCTTGAGAGGATGACAGGCTCTTGACTTGGCCAGCGGGGTCCATGGCCTGAGCGTACTGTCACGGCGTGGGGTGTGGACCCACGCGGCCGTACCGCGTAGCGGGGTAGCAGCTGGCCAACAAGGTACAAAACAATGTCTATAGTTCTGAACGGGTACCGGAGGCAATGTAGACAGTGGCAGGAGCACGACTTGACTTTCACTGCAGGTAACGCCGCGGATGCAGCGGGAAGACACGACTTGACTTTCACAGCAGGTAACGATAGCACAGGATACAGGGTACAGGCAGAAGGAACGGGTTACACTGGGAACTGGAAAACACTGGGAGGCCTTTAGCAAGACAAACTAGGGTATACAACAATGCTCAGGCAAGGAACCAGTGGGCAGGACCCCTTATTATAGTCCAGCAGCCATTTGGGCTGATAATTGATGTTAGGCAGCTGGACGGGTACTGGCCCTTTAGGGCCATGCACGCGCGGGCGCGCGCGCCCTGCGGGACACAGTCCGAGGACCCGGAAGAGAATGCCGGTGTCTCCCTGGAGGGAGCACACCCCGGGAAGAGAGACGTCCATGGCGGGATCGTCAAGGGGTAAGTCAGAACGACGACCCCCTGGCCATGGACGTAACACAAACCTTAATCTGAATGCCAAAATATCAAAAGTATTGAAGCTCAAAAAACAGCTCAAAAAAACGCCTCAAAAACTTTTTCGGCTACAAAAACAGCTGAAAATCAGAGGCTGTTTTCCCTTGAAAACAGCTCAGTCATTTTCAGCCGTTTTTGATTTTGCATGTAAACATACCCTAATTATTTTATTATTATTTTTTCACTACTAAACACGATGGTCCTTTATGTTAAAACAATGCCAAAAACAATGAGAAGCTAATTAGAATTGGCAAAGATTATTAAAACTATTTGATTGATGCAATTTATTTATTTTTCTTCAGTGGAAATGAACTTGTAATTACATGATAACTTTCATCCAAACTACACCAAAATTATTTTTACATTTTGCACTTCTTAAGTCTAACACATATGTAAATGAGGTCATACAGATAGAAATATATATTTAAAAAAAGTCTCTCAAGAACATTGCACTATTTGGGCAGCAGGTTAACCCATAACTGGAAGATTTCAATAAAAAAAGCATCAGCGTCTGCTCATCAGGGTAAACGTCTGATTTTTTGAGCATTACCTATAGGCATTTTTGACCTGTTACTTTGTTCCCTGCTGTGGCTGTCATTTGTTTTGCCAATCTGATTGGTGACTGTTTTTTTTTTTTTTTTTACCACATGGCTGAATTTAAATTATGAGTATAATATCCCGCTACCCCATCACACGTGGAGTTTAGTTTGGGAACACTCTGCTCTATTGGACCGTATATGGCATTAGATTTTCACGCTAGTTACTATTATTTAATCATAGCATGCTCTATTTTATATTTAGAATGATCCATCCGCAATGTGTTTGTATTTTTAACTATGTATTGAATAAAGATTTATATAAATTAGATTTTTAAGCTCGGATTGTTGTAGATTATATAGAAGATTTAAATGTAGCATATACAGAACAATGGAAAGGAAGTTCATACTGTATATCTTGAATAGTAGCAAAAATGAACAATCAAAGAAAAAGAAGCATTAGATAATGAATGATGCCATATTGTTGGGCTTGGACGGATTTATGATTTGTGCAGATCTCTACATCTTAAAAATGTGGATAGTGTTTCCATTGAGTATCTTTTCTTAAGTTCATGTCTTTAGAGTTCTCAATCGTATGCTCATGATTTATTTGATTACTGTGGTAGTACCAAAATCTTGTTTTTGGTTGCTCTCTACTTCCTTTTACATAATACTTTCTGAACATTTGGGGGGGGGGGGGGGGACTAACTTAGAACTAATCTCTCCCAATGAGATTTTTTTGTAGCCATCAGAGACTAAATAACAACTAACTATATGTTCACTGGCCATGATCATAACAATATTTTATTGTGCTAAGATCTATTTTACCCAAAAATATTTAGTAAAAATGTACGTATTAACACTGTGTTATTGACACAGCAAATTAGTCTTAGGCTTTGTTCAGTTTTGAGCTAAGTTTTCCGTTCTTCTGCTCCATCATTGAAGGTGCCAGAGTCATTGCATTACGAACACTAATGTCACCCATTGATAGTAACCCTATCTGGTATTGCATTGATAGTCTACACAGGAGTTATTTGCAAAGTGTGTGATCTAACCTAGGTACAGAAAGAAGTATTAAGTGAAAGTGTACACTAATGCTCTGTCCCCATTTTTTGTGTGCACAGTATATTTGATCATAACACATACAGACAAGCCAATTCATATTGTTTTCCTATGTGGCTACTATTTTTGTATTGATTACTGTATACAACATAAAAAAGGGAAAAAAAACTTTTTTTTGCCTAATGTTGTGGATAGTAACATATCCAATGCAATTTTGACATTAGTGAACAGCTTGCCATAATTTGCTTCTTTTGTGTATTGTCGGTAAAATTAAAGCACCATCATGTGCGTTTTCACATTTTGCATATTCCACATTTATAGTTATAATTAGGACAGTTAGCAAGATTATTTCCCGTACTGAGACTAAGGGTCATTTAAAGTCCCATCTGTTATTTCAAATAGTAATTATCTTTAAAATAGAAAATCGTACAATAAATTGGAAATCTCCCAATTTTTGTTTATTACATGTCATAAGTGAAATTTTCATAAATTATGTTTTTATTGTTATTTTTCAAATATTTTTATAATATGTTTTTTACATTACAACTGCTCAAAAAGGAAGGGTAGTACAAACAGCATCTGTTGTTAGAGGATCCTGGGACAACACTACCGTGTACACTGCTAAAGTAGATAATAGGTTAAAGGATATCAAATGTAACATCATCATAAACCCAGGCTCACCGTATGAAGAGCATTTTTTATGTGGTTCTAATTAGTATTCAAATGCGGAAAATTACAGTGCATTTATTCTAGAATTTCAAGCAACCGGATAATTTGCCAGAGATTTAAAAATTAAAAAGGAATATAAAAAAATCTGTAAGATCCTTTTGAAATGTATAGCAACTAAGTTTTAAGCAGTGTGGGCCATGTCTGATGAGATCAGTAAAAGATATAGAGTGGAATTAATTAAAGAGGCTCTGTCACCAGATTTTGCAACCCCTATCTGCTATTGCAGCAGATAGGCGCTGCAATGTAGATTACAGTAACGTTTTTATTTTTAAAAAACGAGCATTTTTGGCCAAGTTATGACCATTTTCTTATTTATGCAAATGAGGCTTGCAAAAGTACAACTGGGCGTGTTGAAAAGTAAAAGTACAACTGGGCGTGTATTATGTGCGTACATCGGGGCGTGTTTACTACTTTTACTAGCTGGGCGTTGTGTATAGAAGTGTCATCCACTTCTCTTCACAACGCCCAGCTTCTGGCAGTGCAGCACTGTGACGTCACTCACAGGTCCTGCATCGTGTCGGCACCAGAGGCTACAGATGATTCTGCAGCAGCATCGGCGTTTGCAGGTAAGTCGATGTAGCTGCTTACCTGCAAATGCTGATGCTGCTGCAGAATCAAGTGTAGCCTCTGGTGCCGACACGATGCAGGACCTGTGAGTGACGTCACAGTGCTGCACTGCCAGAAGCTGGGCGTTGTGAAGAGAAGTGGATGATACTTCTATACACAACGCCCAGCTAGTAATAGTAGTAAACACGCCCCGATGTACGCACATAATACACGCCCAGTTGTACTTTTACTTTTCAACACGCCCAGTTGTACTTTTGCAAGCCTCATTTGCATAAATACGAAAATGGTCATAACTTGGCCAAAAATGCTCGTTTTTTAAAAATAAAAACGTTACTGTAATCTACATTGCAGCGCCGATCTGCTGCAATAGCAGATAGGGGCTGCAAAATCTGGTGACAGAGCCTCTTTAAGACTGGTGTTTCATACACTAGTCTTAATTTATAAACAAACTAGATGCAGCTTTGGTCATCTGTGTGACAGAAAATCAGTGTAGATTTACAACATATTTTTAAAGCCATGTTTAGCCCCACCCTGTTTTCTAAGCCATGCCCCCTGTTTAAAAAAAGGGCCAGATGCTGGCTAAAAGTAAATAAGTCTCACATTTTTGTGCAAAACCAGCGTGTGACAAAATGTTCGACTTTTTTACACCACTAAAGTGTTGTGAACCTGAAAATTCCCCCCATAGTATTCAGACATCTTCACTTTTTCATATTTTGTTATGGTGCAACCCTATTATAAAAAGGATATTATCAATTGTTTGTCAATGTTTTCAGCAATCTACACAAGGAGATATGTTAATTTATTAAGATGAAAAACTCAAATATAACATTTGTATAAGTATTTAGACTTTTTACTTAGTTCTTTGCTAAAGTAACTTTTTCAACAATTGCAGTGTCAAGTCTCCACCTTTGGTATGATGCTACAAGCCTGGCACATTGCATTTGGAGAATTTCTCCTACTCCTCTCTAAAGATGTTTTCAATGAGGTAGGGTTAGATGTGAAGTGTCAATGCACAGCTATTTTTGAGTATCTCCAGAGAAGTTTGATTGGATGAAAGTCCGGGATCCTGCTAGGCCACTCAAAAACTTTCAGAGACTTGTCTGAAAGCAGCTCTTGCAATGTCTTGGCTGTGTGCTTGGGACATTGTTTTTTTGAAAGGGGAAAGTTTGCTTTGGTGTGAGATTCAGACAGGGCCTTCAGGGCAGTACAGCCAGAAATGCTTCAGCGCACCGGCTGCAAAAAGTAAAAAAGTGTCCCCTCGCTGCTGCCTGCTTTTATTTAATATTTTGCTGCAAATAAATACAGCCCTCTCAGCCCCCCCCCCCCCGATCTGTTGGGCCCCACCACTCCCACATTTCTCCCACTTTCCACTAAAATAAAAGAAAACGGCCCCTAACTCTGACATGCCCCTCATTGGACTGTAACTGCACAGTCTCAGTGTCTGGCCCCTCTTCTCCCCTTCTCCACATAGCAACATAAGGTGCATGCTGTGTTTGGGGAGGAGGTGGATACAGTGAGTGAATGCAGGCAGCAGTGAAAAGTCTGGTAGCCTGCCAGAAGACCAGGCAGCAGTGCAGGCATGCAAACAGCAAGGAACAACAGCAATATTGGTGAGTCTACACTATCCCCCTCCCCTAACTAGTAAACTGTGGGAAGGAAGCTCAGGGGGATTTTGTAGCTGCTGCCTGCCTGTGTTCCGGACAGGCAGCAGCTTCAGTTTTATGATATTTTTAAAATTATTTTTACAGTGTTTTATTGTTTTCATGAGTGAGAGTACACCCAGACTTGAGCTCAGCAGGCTGATATCCTTTACAAAGCTATTGCACTTGTTAGAATGGGTATTATGGGTTAACTAATGTGTAATAATTTAACTGTTTTATCTGCTGTTTTTTTGGGATTGCTTAATAAATATGCATAACAGTGGGAGTTACTACTAGACGGGAGTGGTAAGAACGCTACATGGTCATGTTAGAAGTGAATGTAAGGCCTGTAGTATGTCCACATTAAGGTTTGCCTATGTTGGCTAGGAAAGACAGTACATGTCGCTTTGACCCTTTTCGGAGGGGAGGGGGTTGCACGGCATAGTATCTCTGTTAAAAGGGTTGGAACCAGTGGAAGATATCTTTATCTTCTGATGCATGATGGGGTCGGTTAGCTGCATATCCTGGAATGTCAGGAGACTGAGGGAATCAAGGAAACACCAGGCAATTTTTGATTGTATTAAAGAGGCTCTGTCACACATTATAAGTGCCCTATCTCCTACATAAGGAGATGGGCGCTGTACTATAGGTGACAGCAGTGTTTTTATTTAGAAAAACGATCTATTTTTACCACCTTATTAGCGATTTTAGCTTTATGCTAATTAATTTCTTAATGCCCAACTGGGCTTGTTTTTACTTTAGACCAAGTGGGAGTTGTGGAGAGCAGTGTATGACGCTGACCAATCAGCGTCATACACTTCTCTCCATTCATTTACTCAGCGCATAGTAACCATGCGTTGTTCACTATGTGCTGTCTTATACTGACACAGTAACGTTACTTAAGTATCTTGACAGTGAATAGAAAGTCCTTCCTGACACTTCGGTAAGGTTTGTGTGGGACTTACAGCAGAGCAAGCGTAATCTCGCGGTAACCTGTCATTTACATCGCGATCTCGCGAGATTACGCTTGCTCTGCTATAAGTCCCACACAAACGTTACCGAATTGTCAGGATTGTGAATGTACAGTTAGATCCAGAATTATTTGGACAGTGACACAGTCTTCCTGATGTGGGCTCTGCATGCCACCACATAGGATTTGAAATGACACAACTGAGATGCAATTGAAGTGTAGAATTTCAGGCTTAATTCAAAGGGTTGAACAAAATTATCCTGTGAAACGTTTAGGAATTGCAACCATTTTTTTACACAGCCTCCTCATTTCCTCAAAAGTAATTGGATAAATTAACATTACCATAAATAAAATGTTTTTTTAAATACTTTGTAGATAATCCTTTGCAGGCAATGACTGCCTGAAGTCTGGAACCCATGGACAGCACCAAACGCTGGGTTTCCTCCTTTGTGATGCTTTGCCATGCCTTTACTGCAGCTGTCTTCAGTTTTTGCTTGTTTGTGGGTCTTTCTGCATTAAGTTTTGTCTTAAGCAAGTGAAATGCTTGATCGGTTTGAGATCTGTTGATTGATTTGGCCATTGCAGAATATGCCACTTCTTTGTCTTAAAAAACTCCTAGGTTGCTTTCGCAGTATGTTTTGGGTCATTGTCCATCTGTACTGTGAAGCGATGTCCAATCAACCTTGCTTCATTTGGTTGAATCTGAGCAGAAAGTATTTCCCTTAACCATTACAGAATTCATCCGGCTGTGTCACATCATCAATAAACACTACGGACCCAGTGCCTGTGGCAGCCATGCATGTCCATGCCATCACACTGCCTCCACCATGTTTTACAGAGGATCTGGTGCGCTTTGGATCATGAGCCATCATGAGCCATTCCAAGCCTTCTTCATACTTTCTTCCTCCCACATTCTGGTACAGGTTGATCTTTACTTCATCTGTCCAAAGAATGCTGTTCCAGAACTGGGCTGGCTTCTTTACATGTTGTTTGGCAAATTCTATTCTGGCCTTTCTATTTTTGAGGCTGATTAATGGTTTACACCTTGTGGTGAACCCTCTGTATTTTCTCTCATGAATTCTTCTCTTTATGGTAGACTTAGATACTGGTACACCTACTTCCATGATCGTGTTCTTCACTTTGGTACATGTTGTTGGGGTTTTTCACCGGTGCACTCTTTTTTTTAAAGAATGTATCAAACAGTTGATTTGGCCACTCCAAATATTTGTGCTGATGGATTTCTTTGTTTTTTTAGCCTAACAATGGTCTGTTTTACTTGCATTGACAGCTCCTTTGACCTCACGTTGTGGGTTCACAGCAACAGCTTCCAAATGCAAATGCCACACCTGCAATCAACTCCAAACCCTTTACCTGCTTAATTGATGATGGATTAACAGTAAATAGCCCATGCAGCCCATTAAATGGTTTTTGAGATAATTGTCCAATTACCTTTGGTCCCTTGAAAAAGAGGCAGCTACATATTAAAGATGTGTAATTCCTAAACCCTTCCTCAAATTAGGATGGGTATACCATCAAATTAAAGCTGGGAGTCTGCACTTTAAGCCCATATTGATTATATAAAACTGTATGTTCAATATGTTTTGGTAAACAGCTAAAATGGCAAAACTTGTGTCACTGTCCAAATAATTCTGGACTTAACTGTATGCATGTGGAACAGTGCTAATAAGTTAATGGATGAGCTAAAGCCTGATACTGGTACGGTGCCTATACCTAGCCTAGTGTTATATAAAGATAATAAGTGCAGGAATAAAGGAGGGTGAAGGGGTTTATAACTTTGGCCTGAAAATCCATCTCGGCCTGAGGCTTTATGCAACTTGTATTATTTTATAACCTTCCCCAGTAATTAGGTTATTAAGAATTTCTGGGTTGAATAGCTATTTGAGAATGAATGTCCTATACAAGGGAGCTAGGCCATCACCTATAGTATATAGATCAGCATAGAAAGTGTGAAAGACGTCACAAATTTGATCAGGTCGTCTGGTTAAGCAATGGACTGGACAAGATATATTACTTATTATAATAGATGATGATTCATATGGTTGTGTCAGGGATGCTATTAGCTATCCTGGTCTATTGCCCAATCTAAAATACTTATTGTGTGCATGATTGTCCACCGTCAAGATATGTGCAATATGTCTACACTTTATATCCTTTGAAGCAAGTAAAGTAGCCAGTAATATATATGGTATTTGTTATTTGTTATGGACCTGAGAGAAAAATATGAAGTCTCGATCAGAGTAATCACAAAGTCTTTAGGCAACAATCAGGCTTAATTTACAAATTAAATATACAGAAACCTGGTGTTTGTGATGCAGGCAAACGAGGCAACCTGTCAAGAGTCATGTAGAGTATGGCATTCAAATCATTTCCAAAAATAATATTAGAGTGGTGCCACTCATGTAATGTTTCAAGTACCTTGACAAGAAATTAATGGTAAGGTGCAGTATTATTTTTGTTCTATTATACAATAGCTCTAACCAGTAGGAACCTGGCAACTGGGTCTTGGACCACTTGGAACGCTTGTCGGTGCCTATTCTAAGGACAGCGACATGATAATTTTGCCGTTAAAGACCATGCCTCCTTTTGGGGGTTTAGGGTAAAAATCATGGAAATTGCTCTTCAGATTTACTAGCGTCAAACTGATTGCAGCTCTAAGATTCCACTTCTCTGGAGAGAAATATAACATTCAGCTTGCCACATTGGGGAGTTGTATGGCTGTAGGAAGCCAGATGCTATTGAAATCAGATCCTTTACCAATCCAGAATACCAATGAGGCGTAAATTGTTGCTCCTGCTACGGTTTCCTAGGTCATCTGTCTTATCTAAAAGACATTCAAGTTTCTGATTCCTGTCATCTATTTGGGACTTTAAAGGGAACCTGTCAACAGTTTTGAGGCCTCAATTAAAACAGACATTTGATTTCTCCGACTCTAGCGGCCCGGGCCGCACCGTCCATGAGGTGAGATGTAGTGGCTGAGCACGGCATACAGCGCCTTACAATGATGCTGATTGGCAGGGCAGAATGACTTGCCCCGCTAAACAGCACCTTTCAACGACACTAGCAGTGCGGTGACGTCATCGCGCCGCTTCCGTTGTTGAATGGTGGTTTGGCGGGGCAAGTCATTCTGTCCTGCCAATCAGCGCCATTCAATGGTGCAAGCAGTGCGCTTGCATCGTTCAGCCCCAGCAGACCTGCTCAGAAAAGTGCAGGCCTGCATTGACACAGCACGGCGCAGGGATGGGATTAAGGTGAGTATGTAAAGGGTTTTTTTTCACATAAAAGTGTGAGTAGCATTATCTATGGGGGGATCTATATGTGGGGCACAATCTATAGGGGAAGCTATATGTGGGACATTAACTACATGGGGCCTATATATGGGGCATTATCTAGAGGGGGATAAATAAAGAGCACAATCTACGGGCGGGCCCATATGTAGAGCACTATCTACAGGGGGGCAATATGTGGAGCACTATCTACAGGGGGGCTATATGTGGGGCACTATCTACAGGTGGCTGTATGTGGGCCACTATCTACAGGGGGCTCTATGGGGGCATTATTTGCAGGTGGCTCTATGGGGGCACTATCTACAGGGGTTTCTATGGGGCATTATCTACAGGAAGCAATGCATGTGTTTGGGACACAGTGTATAGTGCTATTATAATCGGGGACACAGTGTATCGTGCTATTTCAATCAGGGACAGTGTATGGTGCTATTATAATCAGGGATACAGTGTATAGTACCATTATAATCAGGGAAACCATGTATGGTGCTATTACAGGGGCACAGTGTATGGGGCTATTATAATCAGGGCAGAGTGTATGGCACTATTATAATTAGAGGTGCAGTGTATGGAATTATTATATTTAGGCGCGTAGTGTGGGGCACCATGAGAATTTTATCTTTGTTTATAGGTGCAGAAATGTTTGAAAAGTGAGGAGCTGAAGACATCTGAGCGGCAAACTGCAGAAATGGCCTGTGGCCGGGACAAGTCATCATAGTGGCCTGGACCGGATGGAGAAGAAAAGAGAAAATGAACAACTAGAATCTGAAAAAACATCACCGGAGAGTCACTTAATGTAAATGTTTATTCTGCCTCTAATCAGTACGGGTAGTCACTCTATGATCTGCAGTGAGATGATGGGTGGTATGATTTTTGTTCTTTGTGAAACAGCAACTCCCAGTATATCCTTCCCATTGTTCGGGCCATACTGGGAGCTGTAGTTTTACGCCATACAAACCTATATGACAGGGGTTGCACTAAATTGAGCTGTATTTGTGCTGGTGTTGTATTTGTGTGCTGAGATTTGTTCCGGTGCTGTATATATATGTACTGAGCTTTGTTCTGGTGCTGTATATATGTACTGAGCTTGGTTCTGGTACTGTGTATATATATACTGTATATATATATATATATATATATATCCAAGAAAAAGAGACTGGAAGCAGCACTCAGCAAAAAAATGTGAATTTATTCACCCAACACAGCAACGTTTCACTTCCTCCATGGAAGCATTTTCAAGCGTATTGAGCTTTGTTCTGGTACTGTATATATGTACTGAGCTTGCTTCTGGGGCTGTATATATGTACTGAGGTTGGTTTTGGTGCTGTATATATGTATTTGTAACATGTACGGCCTCGGAGACGCCAGCACTCACTTTCGCTCCGCTCTGCTGTGTCCCGTAGGGTGTGCCCGCGCTCTTGTGCCTGGCCTTAGAGGGCCAGCGTCCGCACATGTAAAATATTACCAATTAGCCCATGATCGCCCCGGACTATAAAAAGGGCTCTGCCCTTTCACTCCTTGCCTGAGCGTTGTTGTGTATTCCCATGTTAGTCTTAGCAAATGGTTCCTTAGTTCTATCCTGTTCCCAGTTTTCCCATGCCCTGCTACCTGTATCCTGTATCTCGTGCTTTGTTTGTTCCTGAGCCTTATCTAGTGTTGGAGTCATGTTGTCCCACTTGTCACACCTGCTGTCATACACCACGTCGGGTATCATCTGCCACCCCTGATATCATCCACCATGTGTGGCGTCATCTACCTTCAAGTTTCATCAGTGCCAAGTTTCATCTGTAGCCTCTGCTACTGCCTGGTCTATTACAGGTACTCTTGTACTAGGACTTTGTATAGATTGTTTTTTGACCAGATGCTGCTCCGCTACGGCAGTGCGGCATAGTGCGTCCACATACCCACGGCTTGTGGTACTCTATATATGTACTGAACTTGGTTCTGAGGCTGTATATATACTGAGGTTTGTTCTGGTGCTGTATATATGTACTGAGCTTGGTTCTGGAGCTGTATATATGTACTGAACTTGGTTCTGTATATATGTATTGGGCTTGGTTCTGGTACTGTATATATGTAGGAGCTTGGTTCTGAATCTGTAATTATGTAGCATATATTTATAATAAGCAAATTGCAGGGCAAATGGAATTGTTTTCAATTCATTGCAGATTTAATGGGAACCTGTCAGATAGTTTTAACCCCTTGAACCTCCACCATGCAGTAATACATGACCTGACAATATTTCCAAACATTCCTTGTATGCTTTTTTCAGATGCAGGAAATTTATAAAATCAACTTTTAAAACGGTGCACACTATATGCTAATTACTCATTAAAGGGTCATTTAGCGGTGCCGCTATCATGAAGAGTCACATAGTCCTGCATCCAAACCCACCTTACCTTGCTTGATTGACAACCCCCTGGCTGATATACATCCCTACCAGTCTCCTCCAACTCAAATGCACCATTGCCTTGTACTACTTGGGCACGCACCGTGCATGCCAGTTCAAGTTAATGCCGCATCTGCAAGAGTTGGAGGAGGCTGCTAGTGATGTAGAACAGCCAGGGGAATGTCAATCAAAATCTGGGGGTCGCCATTTAAATTTTCACCTCATGTAGCAGAAAAGCTAGAGTAGGCCCTGGTAGCGGCCAATAAGGACACCACTAAAGCTATCAGAGTGCTAGGGCTTGCAGCGTGCAGTGCAGGAACACCTTCATATCGAGTCCCGCCTCAGTGGCACTTGTGAAGCACGCGCCGAGGGAATTAAACATCATTTTCACTGCCAAGAAAAAAAGGTAAGCTTAATTGTTGCCATGTTTTAATGGCTGACATAATAATGCCTTGTGTGGCGTTTGCCATGTTTTGCAAGGACTGACTAGAAGTAGGAGAATTATCAGCTTTGCAGTTTGCTTCTCACGCTTTTCATGGTCGATTTAGTTTAGTTAGTATGGAAATAAACCCTGAAAGGCAGGATATCCTAAGAGCCAATAAGTATCAAGGCAAGTTCCCAATATCAACAGGATTTACATGGAGATGATACACATCAGTTAAAAAGTTGCCATCTTACATCTCTAGGATATTTCAGTGTATCAGAGAAGTCCCAGTATTATCAAGAGTGAGGATAAAGATGTTGACACTGTAGATACCATGCAAAAAAAAGAAAAATGAGGGTTTTGTAGCCATAAGTAACAATAAAAAGTTGTTCGTCTCAGATATCACGACAACCTAACCAAAAACCTCACACCAACTGAATGGCATGCAATGCGGTCCCCTATAACAATTAAACCTAAAAACGAACCAATTGGGACATATCCCTGAAAGAAATATTGTACTCAATATGAAAAGTACAAAAAATATCTTTATTAAATATAATGACAAAATAGCACAATAATAGGAAAAAGAGGAATGATACAACATATACGGAGACATAAACAGCAGGGTCAGATGTACAAGACCATGACCGACAGAATCAACCGTCCACTAATGACCTTAAACACGCTCAGATGATAATAAATAACACACAAGCCCAGGGGTGTATAATGTGACATATGGCACAATAATGCTGGCAAAAAATACCAGTGTACAGAGATAATAACCTATACACAGACAGAACCTACACGATATATGATAGCATATAGAAAAAGCAATGTGCATGTGGCAATCTACATGTAATAATGCATCAAGGCCAGCACGATAAATAAAGGGTGCATCTGAATAGGTATGCATCCAATGGAACGTGCAATGCTGGCACAAGAAACAATGCAGATACCAATGTATATCAGAAGGTGTAATAGAACGTGCAGTGCTGGCACAGGAAACAATGCAGATACTAATGTATATCAGAAGGTGTAGCAGCTCAGATAGCAACAAAAGAGATAACTGCCATAGCTAGACCGAATGAACACATACCCTGAGACATGTTGAGGAGCGTGAGTGGTCAGAAGAGCTGGATGGGTGAACAGACGCCTCGACGCGCGTTTCGCCCGATAGACCGGCTTCGTCAGGAGGCTAGTTTAGTGTAATGCTCAGAGGGTTTATAAATGAATAAAACAAGGTTGAACTCACCTGTGATGAGTGCAAATCGGCGCTCAGCACCCACGCCCAGTGACGCCCACAACACGGGACGCGCCGCGCATCAGATGCATGGCGAAACATCACCATGACAACGTTAGACGCTAAGCGGCACTCCCGGATGCGAGCCACACTGCGCATGCGCAGCCGAGCGTCTGTGCAGACACCACAGGGGAGACAACATAGAACAGAAACAATGCAGTGAGTGGGAGATTAGTGAAAAAATGAAAAAATGAAACGGATCGGACAGGAACTAATCGCAAAAGATAGATAGATGGAACAACATATTAAAAGTGTAAATAAAAATAAAGATAAAAAAGATACAAACACCCATAGTGAAAATTATAAATATATATAATACAGCCATGTGTATACAGTGAATACATATAAATGTATTAATTTATATAGAACATACAGACATAAAATGTGCAATACATATATATATAATGAAAAATATATAAAATATATAAAAAATATATGAAATATAAGATATATATATAGTCCTTCTGATTATATACAAAAATAGACAGAAGCAGATAATATAAAATCCAATACATGATAAAAGGTAAAATTCATAATGCAAAATATCCCAAAAGTGCATATATACATATAAATGCATTAGTAAATGTACAGAGTGCTGCAGCAAAAAATATATACACAAAAATAATAATAATAAATATAGTGATAGAAAGATAATGTATATATCAAAAATATATAATATAATAATTAATACATATCGCAGCACTCACAGCACATATATAAGAAGCACATGTATAGGCAGCAATAGTACTACAAAAAATACTAAAAATACACAATACATCGAAAACATATTCAATATGGGAATGACATATATATATATATATATATATATATATATATATATGGATCTTCTCCGCCTCTGATTTGCAATAGCAACCATGTACGATCCTCATAGATGTAGAGAAAATTGACCCACTCACTGGACAGGATAAACTGAAACAGACAAAAAGATATAAAAAACAAGAAAAAAACCCCTAGAGAAAATAAAATTCACGCATGGTTAAAAAATTACAAAAAAGGCCTGAAACTAGTGGCTTCATTTAACACAAAAAAGTTATGTGTTAGTGCAAAATCAAGAAGATCCCTCAGTTGATATCTTTTTTAAACTAGTCAAGAAAGATCTTGAAAACATCTCCGATTCTAGTACACCATATAATCTCAACTACAAGGAGAGGCAGGCTATTTTGGAACTCAGAAAACTGAGGGATGTTATTATCAAACCAGCTGATAAGGGGGGGAATGTTGTATTATGGCCGGCACTGATGTATGAATGCGAGGCCTTTCGTCAATTTGGAATGAGCAATTGTTATCGCAGGTTACCATCGGACCCCACGCTAGTTTTTAAAGCAGAACTTGATAGTCTATTACAACGAGGTGTTGATTCAAACATTATCACTAGAGATGAGCGAACCGGGACAACCGAACCCGGTTTCGGTCCGAACTTCCGGTAAAGTTCGGTTCGCAGCGAATCCGAACTTCACCGGGTTCGGCCGAACCCGTTTTGACCGAACCCGGTCAAAAACATTATACAAATCGGCAGCCACTTATCTCTATCAATCACTGATAGAGAAAAGAGGCTGCTGATTAAAAATAAAATAAAAAGCATTTCATACGTACCCGGTCGTTGTCTTGTTGACGAGTCCCTCTTCTTCCTCCAGTCCGACCTTTTCTGACGCGGCAGCCTGTGATTGGCTGCAGAGGCCTCTGCAGCCTGTGATTGGCTGCAGAGGCCGCGGCAGCCTGTGATTGGCTGCAGCGCTCACAAGGCTGCATCGTCATCAAGGAATGTCGGGCCGGATGTCGAGAGGGACGCGTCACCAAGGCAACGGCCAGGAGACCGGACTGGAGGAAGCAGAAAGTTCTCGGTAAGTATGAACGTCTTTTTTTTTACAGGTACTGTGATCGGTAGTCACTGTCCAGGGTACTGAAACAGTTACTGCCGATCAGTTAACTCTTTCAGCACCCTGAACAGTGACTATTTAGTGTATGTGCACACACACTAATTACGTCCGTAAATGACGGACGTATTTCGGCCGCAAGTACCGGACCGAACACAGTGCAGGGAGCCGGGCTCCTAGCATCATACTTATGTACGATGCTAGGAGTCCCTGCCTCTCTGCAGGACAACTGTCCCGTACTGTAATCATGTTTTCAGTACGGGACAGTAGTTCCACGGAGAGGCAGGGACTCCTAGCATCGTACATAAATATGATGCTAGGAGCCCGGCTCCCTGCAGGGTGTTCGGTCCGGTACTTGCGGCCGAAATACGTCCGTCAATTACGGACGTAATTAGTGTGTGTGCACATACCCTTACTGACGTCACCTAGCAACGCTGCCGTAATGACGGGTGCACACATGTAGCCACCCGTCATTACGGGGCCTCATGCACACGACCATAAAAACACCCGTTATCACGGGTCGTAATTACGACCCGAAATAGCGGGCCCATAGACTTCTGTTAGCCACGGGTACCTTCCCGTTTTCTCACGGGAAGGTGCCCGTGCCGTTAAAAAGATAGAACATGTTCTATTTTTTTATTTTACGGGCCGTGCTCGTAATTACGACTCGTAACTACGAGCACGGCCGGCCGGCCACGGGCAGCCGGCCGCTTTTGCGAACCGTGCTGTCATTATAATTATAGCAGCACGGCCCGTAAAATAGAAAAATAGAACATGTTCTATTTTTTTAACGGCACGGGCACCTTCCCGTGAGAATACGGAAAGGTACCCGTGGGTAACAGAAGTCTATGAGCCCGTTATTGCGGGTCGTAATTACGACCCGCAATAACGGGTGTTTTTACGGTCGTGTGCATGATGGGAGCACGGCTCGGAAAAACGAACGGCTGCCCGTGCTCATCTCCTGAAATACTCTGTGCTGCCTTAAACTCTGTGGACAGGTCAGGATCCTGTTTCTTTTAAATGCTGCTAGGGAACCCGCTCGATCCACTATATAAGGCTACGCTACAGTGCAGCATTTAAAAGAAACAGGATCCTGACCTGTCCACAGAGTTTAAGGCAGCACAGAGTATTTCAGGAGATGAGCGTGCAGATTCAGTGCTGTTGTGAACTCTGCTCTTACCATTACGTAGCTCTCAGTCTGTTATCTCTCCTCCACTCCTGTCCTCAAGAACACCTTCACATGATTGCCAAGTCACCACGTAATGGTAAGAGCAGAGTTCACAGCAGCACAGAGTATTTCAGGAGATGAGCGTGCGGATCTTGTGCGTGGTGGTGACTTGCCAATCATGTGAACGTGTTATAGAGGACAGGAGTGGAGGAGATGTAACAGACTGAGCTACGTAATGGTAAGAACAGAGTTCACAGCAGCACAGAGTATTTCAGGAGAGGAGCGTGCAGATTCAGTGCTGCTGTGAACTCTGCTCTTACCATTACGTAGCTCAGTCTGTTACCTCTCCTCCACTCCTGTCCTCAATAACACCTTCACATGATTGGCAAGTCACCACCCCGCACAAGATCCGCACGCTCATCTCCTGAAATACTCTGTGCTGCTGTGAACTCTGCTCTTACCATTACGTGGTGACTTGCCAATCATGTGAAGGTGTTCTGGAGGACAGGAGTGGAGGAGAGGTAACAGACTGAGAGCTACGTAATGGTAAGAGCAGAGTTCGCAGCAGCACTGAATCTGCACGCTCATCTCCTGAAATACTCTGTGCTGCCTTAAACTCTATGGACAGGTCAGGATCCTGTTTCTTTTAAATGCTGCACTGTAGCGCAGCCTTATATAGTGGATCGAGCGGGTTCCCCAGCAGCATTTAAAAGAAACCGTGTTTGTGTATGTGTGTGTTTGTGTATATATGTGTGTTTGGGTATGTGACTTTGTCTGTTTTTGTTTTTATATGTGTGTGTGTATATATGGGTGTGTTTGTGTATATGTGTTTTGTGTATATGTTTGTGTATATATGGGTGTATTTGTGTATATGTTTGTGTGTAGATGTTTGTGTGTGTTTTTGTATATGTGTATATGTGTGTATATGGGTGTGTGTTTGTGTGTATATATGGGTGTGTTTGTGTATATGTGTTTGTGTATATGTGTGTTTGGGTATGTGTGTTTTTGTTTGTATATGTGTTTGTGTATATGTGTTCGTGTATGTGTGTATAACTGTGTGTGTGTGTGTGTGTGTTTGGATATGTGTGAGTTCGTGTATATGTGCTTGTCTGTTTATGTGTGTGTGTATATCTTGTTGTGTTTGTGTATATATGTGTGTTTGTGTATGGTTGTTTGTTTGTGTGTGCGTGTATATATGTGTGTAGGTGAGTAGAAGTATTGGTATTGTTCACATTGATAACTGTTTTTTTATGTTGTTGCAGATTTTGATGTACCGATTGGACTACATCTACGATTCGTTGGACTACTGCGTAGATCTGCGTTTTTTCAAATTTTAATAAAATGGTTAACGAGGGTTTTGTTGGGGATTTCTTATTTCAATAAAAAAGAATTGTCTTTGTGTTTTTTTTTCAAACTTTATTAGTGCCTAGATAATGGCAGTTGGCTGATTGACAGCGTCCATTATTAAGGCGGTACTTAGTGTTAGCCGGTGCAGAGGCTAGCACTAACCACCCATTATTACCCCGGTACCCACCACCACCAGGGGTGCCGGGAAGAGCTTGGTACGATCCAGTACCCGACCATCTGTTGTGATGGTCGGGTACTGGGGCGGCCGTAGGCTGGTATTATGAGGCTGGGAAGGGCCAAAATCAGTGGACCTTCCCACCCTTGTAATGCTAGGCTGCTGCTGCTGTGTTGTATCGGGCTGGTTATAAAAATGGGGGGGACCCCCACGTCGTTTTTTTTTTGGAATTTAACAAATTTAGCAATAGACGGGTCCCCCACATTTTTAATAACCAGCCATATACAAGGCCGCAGCAGTCTGGCATTACATGGGTGGGAAGGGCCACTGGTTTTGTCCATTCCCAGGCTAATAACACTGTGTTGTATGTGGCTGGTTATGATAAATTGGGTGGAACCCCATGTCTTTTTAAAAAAAAAAATATAAATAAATAATTTAAAAAAATGACGTGGGGTCCCCCCCACTTTTATAACCAGCCAGATACAACACAGCAGCAGCAGCCCAGCATTACAAGGGTGGGAAGGTCCACTGTTTTTGGCCCTTCCCAGCCTCATAATGCCAGCCTGCGGCCGCCCCAGGGCCCGACCATCACAACAGATGGTCGGGTACTGGATCGTACCTGGCTCTTCCCGGCACCCCTGGTGGTTTTGGGTACCGGGGTAATAATGGTGGTTAGTGTTAGCCTCTGCACTGGCTAACACTAAGCCTCGCCTTAGTAATGGATGTTGTCACTCAGACAGCGGCCATTACTAAAGTGGTAATAATAAAATTTGAAAAGAAAAAGACAAAGATATAGATAAAATATTTTATTGAAATAAAGCACCCCCAACACAACCCTCATTAACCATTTTATTGTAGAAAAAAAACCGTCATCGAAGTAGTCCTCGAAACCGACGTAGTCCAAACACCAAACCTGTAAAAAAATAAAATAATGAAATAAAACATGTCGTAGGCTTAGATTCAGTTTAATGTGTGATACTGACTGTTATACCATGTATAGAAGCCTGCCGTGAAGTTGACTTAGATACAGGGCGCCAGCAGACAGTATCATACATGGCCATACATACATATATACAAATATACATACATATATACAAACATACATACATACATATATACAAGCATGCACATATATACATGCAAATATACATACATGCAAACATACACACATATATACATGCAAACTATCATACATACATGCATACACACACACACATGAAAACATACATACAAACAAACATGCAAAGATACATAATACATAGATACAAGCATGCACAAATATACATGCAAACATAAATACATGCAAACATAATTACATACATGCACATATATATATATAAACATACATGCAAACATACATGCAAAAATAAAAACATGCAAACATACATACATGCACATATATACATACATACATGACAACATACATACAAACATACATGACAACATACATACATGCAAACATACATACATGCAAACATACATACACACATGCAAACATATATACATGCAAATATACATACAAACATGCACATGTATACATACATGCCAACATACATGCAAACATACATGCACATATATACATACATACATGACAACATACATACATGCAAATATACATACATACACACATGCACATATATACATACATGCCAACATACATGCACATATATACATACATACATACATGACAACATACATACATACATATATATATATACACACATGCAAATATACATACAAACATGCATACATACATGCAAACATACATTCATGCAAACATACATGCAAACATACATACATACATACACACATGCACATATATACATACATGACAACATACATGCAAAAATACATACATGCAAACATACATGCAAATATATACATGCAAATATACATACAAACATGCACATATATACATACATGCCAACATACATGCAAACATACATGCACAGATATACATACATACATACATGCCAACATACATACATACATACATACATACATGCCAAAAAATAATAATAATACGTTCATACTTACTTTCCTCCTGTCCGGCCTCCAGCGATGACGTTTCATTCATGTCGCCGCTGCAGCCTGTGATTGGCTGCAGAGGCGGTCACGTGGGATGAAGCGTCATCCTGACGTGCGTGACCGCCACTACAGCCTGTGATTGGCTGCAGCGGCGAAAGGGATGAAACGTCATCGCTGGAGGCCGGACAGGAGGAAAGTAAGTACGAACGTATAATTTTTATTTTTTTATTACATTTAAATGGTATTTTCCGCGCGCCGAGCATGTACTGTGAAGGTTGCTGAAAGAGTTAGTGCAGCCCATTAACTCTATCAGCACCCGAGACAGTAGCATGCTCGGCGCACGTAAGTGACAGGTTCGGTCAGAACTAGTTCGGTCCGAACCGAACTTTTTTGTGAAATTCGGCGAACTAGCCGAACCGAACTTTTGATAAGTTCGCTCATCTCTAATTATCACCTCTAAACTAAGAGAGGGTCTTTCTGTGGATTTTCCCATTAAGCCCACGCTTTATTTACTGCCCAAAGTGCACAAAAGTGTTACCTGCCCCCCCCCCCCCCCCGGTCGTCCAATAGTATCAGGGATCGGTGCTTTGTGCGAGAATATCTGCAGATTTGTGGATTTCTATCTACAGAAATGTGTGGAAACCTTGCCGTCCTATATCAGGGACACTACGGATATGTTACAACGCCTCGACGGTTTGCATCTTGAGGATGACATGTTTCTTGTCACATGTGACGTGGAGTCCCTGTACACGTCTATATGCCATGACCACGGGATCCGAGCATCTAGACATTTTCTACAGATGACTAATCATGACCCGGACCTTATTGAATTTATTTTATGCCTTCTTGATTTTGCACTAACACATAACTTTTTTGTGTTTAACCCCTTCCCGCTCCTTGACGTACTATTACGTCATGGCAGCTGTATAGTTCGCGCTCCATGCCGTAATAGTACGTCACGGGAGTAACGGCCGTTTCGGCCGTCCTCCCGACACATACAGGAGCTGTGACGCTGCTGTCTTGTTCAGCAGCTGTCACAGCTCCTACAGCGGGGACCGATCGCTGTGTCCCCGCTGATTAACCCCTTAAAAGCCGCGTTCTATAGAGATCGCGGCTTTTTAGGGGTTAAGCTGCCATCGCCGGCCTGCTACGCGATAGCAGCCGGCGATGGTGACTATGGCAACCGGACACCAAACAATGGCGTCCGGCTATGCCATAGACGGAAGCCTAGTGGGTCCTGACAACGTCAGGACCCACTATGCTTGCTGTCAGTGAGTAGCTGACAGTTCTAATACACTGCACTACGCATGTAGTGCAGTGTATTAGAATAGCGATCAGGGCCTCCTGCCCTCATGTCCCCTAGTGGGACAAAGTAATAAAGTAAAAAAAAAGTTAAAAAAAGATGTGTAAAAATAAGAAAATAAAAGTTTTAAAAGTAATAAAAGTAAAAGTCCCACTTTTTCCCTGATCAGGCCTTTATTATTAATAAAAATATATAAACAAACAAATAAACTATACATAATTGGTATCGCCGCGTCCGTAACGGCCTGAACTACAAAATTATTTTGTTATTTATCCCGCACGGTGAACGCCGTAAAAAAAAATATTAATAAACCGTACCACAATCACAATTGTTTGGTCACTTCACCTCCCAAAAAATGGAATAAAAAGAGATCAAAAAGTCGCATGTACCTAAAAATGGTACTGATGGAAAATACAGTTCGTTACGCAAAAAATAAGTCCTCGCACGGCTTTATTGATTGAAAATTAAAAACGTTATGGCTCTTAGAATAAGGTAACACAAAAAGTGAATGATTGTTTACAAAACATATTTTATTGTGCAAACGCCATAAGACATAAAAAAAAACTATAAACATCTGGTATCGCCGTGATCGTATCGCCCCGCAGAATAAAGTGAATATGTCATTTATAGCGCACGGTGAACGCTGTAAAAAAAAAAGTATACAAAAACAATAGTAGAATTGCTGTTTATTAGTCACCACGCCACCTAAAAATGGAATAAAAACTGATCAAAAAGCCGTATGCACCCCATGAAAACTACAATGGATTCCTCAAGGGGTCTAGTTTCCAAATTGGGGTCACTTTTGGGGGGTTTCCAATGTTTTGGCACCACAAGACCTCTTCAAACCGGACATGGTGCCTAATAAAAAAGAGGGCTCAAAATCCACTAGGTGCACCTTTGCTTCGGAGGCCGGCGCTTCAGTCCATTACCGCCCGAGGGCAACATGTGGGATATTTCTCTAAACTGCAGAATCTGGGCAATAAGTATTGAGTTGCGTTTCTCTGATAAATCCTTTTGTGTTATAAAAAAATGGTATAAAAAGAGTAAATTTCAC
Source organism: Rhinoderma darwinii (assembly GCF_050947455.1). Taxonomy (NCBI): domain Eukaryota; kingdom Metazoa; phylum Chordata; class Amphibia; order Anura; family Rhinodermatidae; genus Rhinoderma; species Rhinoderma darwinii. Next base: position 188,700,225 of record NC_134690.1, read on the forward strand.
CTCTACTTTCCTCTAAATTTCTGTGAAACAGCTAAAGGGTTCATAAACTTTCTAAATGCTGTTGTGAATACTTTGAGGGGTCTAGTTTCTAAAATGGGGTGTTTGATAGGGGTTTCTAATATATGGGCCCCTCAAAGCAACTTCAGAAATGAACTGGAACCTAAAAAAATAAATAAATGAGGCAATACTTCGCTTCTTACATTATACTGATAATGAGCCGTGCCCACTCCGAGATGACCCCAGTTTTGACCGTTTGTATAAACGGAGACCCCTATTAGACCGTTCCAGTGCCCGGTTTTCCCAAGCATACACCCCCGAGAAGTGTTTTTCTATTGATGAGTCCCTGGTACATTTTAAAGGGAGGGTTCAATTCCGCCAGTACCTGCCAGGTAAGAGGGCAAGGTATTGCGTGAAGATGTATAAGCTGCGAGAGTGCATCAGGGTATACCTACAGGTTTAGGATATATGAAGGAAAGGCCACCCCCAAACCAGACTGCATCCTGGACTACAATAGGTACATGGGAGGGATGGACTTGTCAAATCAAGTCCTGAAGCCCTACAGCGCCATGCGGTGTAGTATAAGAAGCTGGCCGGGCACATCATACAGATGGCTTTGTACAATGCGTATGTGCTACGTCGATGTGCAGGCCAGAGGGGAACTTTCCTGGAATTTCAAGATCTAATCTTTAGGGACCAGGAAGGGGGGGCGCATCGTACCAGGGCAACACTTTCCAGGAGAAGGTCCCCAAACCGGTGGAAAGGGAAAGAGTCAAAAGAGGTGCAGAGTCTGCTATAAGAGGGGGATAAGGAAGAACACAATATACCAATGTGACACGTGTCCCGAAAAACCAGGGCTCTGTATAAAAGATTGTTTTAAAATGTATCATACATCCCTTGATTTTCAATTTACCCTGATGCACTCCGCACAGCTTACCCCCCTCATCTTTCCCTTCTGAGCCCTGCCGTATGCCCAGGCAGCTGATAACAGCCACATGTAGGGTATTGTCGTACCCAGGAGAACCCACATTACAATTTAAGGGGTGTATATCTCCGGTGGCGCATGCTGGGCACACTATATTGGACACTGAAATGGCATATACATATATAAAATTGCAAATCTCACACTGCACCATCTGCTGCGCATTAATAATACACAGTACCTGTGGGGTCAAAATGCTCACTACACCTCTAGATGAATGTCTTAAGGGGTGTAGTTTTTAAAATGGGGTCACTTCTCGGGGGTTTCAACTGTACTGGTACCTCAGGGGCTTCTGCACACATGACTTAGCACCAGAAAAGCTCCAGTAGGCCAAATGGTGGTCCTTTCCTTCTGAGCCCTCCCATGGGCCCAAAGGGCAGTTTATCACCACAAATGGGGTATTGCCGCACTAAGGACAAATTGGGCAACAAAATGGGGTATGTTGTTCCTTGTGAAAATAAGAAATTTTGATCAAAAATGACATCTTATTGGAAAAAATATCATTTTTTTCATTTCACAGCCCAATTCAAATAGGTGCTGTGAAAAAACTGTGAGGTCAAAATGATAACAAAAACGATAAATGAATTCCTTGAGGGGTGTAGTTTCCAAAATGGGGTCACTTCTGGTGGGTTTCCATTGCTTTGATACCTCTGGGGCTCTGCAAATGCGACATGGCACCCGAAAACCAATCCAGCAAAATCTGGACTCCAACAAACACATAGCGCTCCTTTACTTCTGAGCCCTCCCATGGGCCCAAACGGCAGTTTATCACCACAAATGGGGTATTGCCGCACTAAGGACAAATTGGGCAACAAAATGGGGTATGTTGTTCCCTGTGAAAAAAAGAAAATTTGATCAAAAATGACATTTTATTGGAAAAAATATCATTTTTTTCATTTCACAGCCCAATTCAAATAGGTGCTGTGAAAAAACTGTGCAGTCAAAATGATAACAAAAACCATAAATGAATTCCTTGAGGGGTGTAATTTCCAAAATGGGGTCACTTCTGGTGGGTTTCCATTGTTTTGATACCTCAACGCCTCTTCAAACCTGGCATGCTGCCTAAAATATATTCTAATAAAAAAGAGGCCTCAAAATGCACTAGGTGCTTCTTTGCTTCTAGGGCTTGTGTTTTAGTCCACGAGCGCAGTAGGGCCACATGTGGGACATTTCTAAAAACTGCAGAATCTGGACAATACATATTTAGTAGTGTTTCTCTGGTAAAACCTTCTCTGTTACTAAAAAAAAATTGAATAAAATTGAAATTCAGCAGAAAAAATGAAATTTGCAAATTTAATTTCCACTTTGCTTTAATTCCTGTGAAATGCCTGAAGGGTTAAAAAACTTTCTATATGCTGTTTTGAATACTTTGAGGGGTCTAGTTTTTAAAATGGGGTGTTTTATGGGGGTTTCTAATACATAGGCCCCTCAAATCCACTTCAGAACTGAACTGGCACCTTCAAAAAAAGGCTTTTGAAATTTTCTTAAGAATATGAGAAATTGCTGTTTATGTTCTAAGCCTTGTAACGTCCAAGAAAAATAAAAGAATGTTCAAAAAACGATGCCAATCTAAAGTAGACATATGGGAAATGTGAACTAGTAACTATTTTGGGTGGTATAACCGTCTGTTTTTCAAGCAGATGCATTTAAATTCTGAAAAATGCTATTTTTTGTAAATTTTCTCTAAATTTTGCAATTTTTCACAAATAAAGACTGAATATATCGACCAAATTTTACCACGAACATGAAGCCCAAAGTGTCACGAGAAAACAATCTCAGAATCGCTTGGATAGGTTTAAGCATTCCGACGTTATTACCACATAAAGTGAAATATGTCAGATTTGAAAAATGGGCTCTGAGCCTTAAGGCCCAAACTAGGCTGCGTCCTTAAGGGGTTAAGGATCGTCTCTTCCTACAGCTCCAGGGCACAGCAATGGGGGCTACTTGTGCGCCCTCATATGCTAATTTGTTCCTGGGGCTGTGGGAGTGGGAAACTGTGCAACAGACTCCGGGTCATGACTCATTGCTCCTGTGGTCAAGGTATCTAGACGATATTCTATTTATCTGGCAGGGCTCCACGTCTAATTTGGAATCTTTCCTTGGTTCCCTGAATAGGAACGATGTCAATATAAAACTCACGTGGCAGTTTAGTTCAGCTCGCGTCAACTTCTTGGATATCTGTATCTGTAGAGATGATAGCGGTTTTATTTCTACCGATATTTTTAGGAAAATAACCTCCACAAATGCCCTCCTCCATGCTACGTCTGCCCACTATCCGAAGGTTACAACATCTATACCTGTGGGCCAATTTTTGAGGGCAAAGCGTATCTGCTCCAGTGACAGCAACTTTGAGCGTCAAGCATTGGATTTGACGGCAAGATTTAAGAGCCGTGGGTACAACCAGAGGGTTATAAAGAAAGGCTATCTCAGAGCTAAAAATTCGACTCGCGATGGACTTTTGGTGAGTAGACCTAAGAGACATAAAATAGATCAGAATGTCAGATTTATCACCACTTTTAACCCCCATTGGACTGAGATCCGTGATATCCTGCAAAAGCATTGGCAGGTCCTTCTCACTGACCGGGATTTGTCAGGGGTCCTATCTAATTATCCCTCCATTACCTGGAGACATTCTAAAAATCTTAAGGACCTCCTGACAGCTAGCCATTATATCCCCAGTGCTCCCCCCAATCCATTTTGGAGTAAAGGCCCACCCTGGGGCTCATACAACTGCGGCAACTGTTCTGCCTGTAAATACATCCTACGGACCTCTAACTTCCACAGTTCAAACAGAAGGAAAGATTATAAAATTGTCTACCACATTACGTGTAATACCGTAGCTGTGGTGTATTTCGCCACCTGCCCGTGTGGGCTTATTTATGTTGGTATGACTACCAGGCAATTGAAGGTGCGAGTACTGGAACATGTCAGCAAAATTAAGTCGGCTTCTAATGTTTTGGACATGGATAAACTCCAGCCTGTTGCTCGACATTTTCGCGAGCACCACTCCTGTAATCCCAAGGGCTTTGAGGTACGTGGAATAGACAGAATCTCCCTGGGTTGCAGAGGTGGGGATGTACGCATAGCACTACTGAGAAAAGAGATGAAATGGATCACGTTACTTACTACTGTGGCCCCATTTGGTTTAAATGAAGCCACTAGTTTCAGACCTTTTTTGTAATTTTTTAACCATGCGTGAATTTTATTTTCTCTAGGGTTTTTTTTCTTGTTTTTTATATCTTTTTTGTCTGTTTCAGTTTATCCTGTCCTATGAGGATCGTACATGGTTGCTATTGCAAATCAGAGGCGGAGAAGATCCATATATATATATATATATATATATATATATATATATATATATATATATATATGTCATTCCCATATTGAATATGTTTTCGATGTATTGTGTATTTTTAGTATTTTTTGTAGTACTATTGCTGCCTATACATGTGCTTCTTATATATGTGCGGTGAGTGCTGCAATATGTATTAATTATTATATTATATATTTTTGATATATACATTATCTTTCTATCACTATATTTATTATTATTATTTTTGTGTATATATTTTTTGCTGCAGCACTCTGTACATTTACTAATGCATTTATATGTATATATGCACTTTTGGGATATTTTGCATTATGAATTTTACCTATTATCATGTATTGGATTTTATATTATCTGCTTCTGTCTATTTTTGTATATAATCAGATGGACTATATATATATCTTATATTTCATATATTTTTTATATATTTTATATATTTTTCACTATATATATATATGTATTGCACATTTTGTCTGTATGTTCTATATAAATTCATACATTTATATGTATTCACTGTATACACATGGCTGTATTATATATATTTATCATTTTCACTATGGGTGTTTGTTTTCACATGTTTATATTATTATGTATCTATTCTGTCATATATATATTTCCTGCACTATATATTTATTTATTTATTACTGTACAATATGTTTCACTCGATTTTTTATTGTGCACGGTCTTTCACTTTCATATGTGCACTTCACTTTATTTTATTTTATCTTTTTTATCTTTATTTTTATTTACACTTTTAATATGTTGTTCCATCTATCTATCTTTTGCAATTAGTTCCTGTCCGATCCGTTTCATTTTTTCACTAATCTCCCACTCACTGCGTTGTTTCTGTTCTATGTTGTCTCCCCTGTGGTGTCTGCACAGACGCTCGGCTGCGCATGCGCAGTGTGGCTCGCATCCGGGAGTGCCGCTTAGCGTCTAACGTTGTCATGGTGATGTTTCGCCATGCATCTGATGCGCGGCGCGTCCCGTGTTGTGGGCGTCACTGGGCGTGGGTGCTGAGCGCCGATTTGCACTCATCACAGGTGAGTTCAACCTTGTTTTATTCATTTATAAACCCTCTGAGCATTACACTAAACTAGCCTCCTGACGAAGCCGGTCTATCGGGCGAAACGCGCGTCGAGGCGTCTGTTCACCCATCCAGCTCTTCTGACCCCTCACGCTCCTCAACATGTCTCAGGGTATGTGTTCATTCGGTCTAGCTATGGCAGTTATCTCTTTTGTTGCTATCTGAGCTGCTACACCTTCTGATATACATTAGTATCTGCATTGTTTCCTGTGCCAGCACTGCACGTTCTATTACACCTTCTGATATACATTGGTATCTGCATTGTTTCTTGTGCCAGCATTGCACGTTCCATTGGATGCATACCTATTCAGATGCACCCTTTATTTATCGTGCTGGCCTTGATGCATTATTACATGTAGATTGCCACATGCACATTGCTTTTTCTATATGCTATCATATATCGTGTAGGTTCTGTCTGTGTATAGGTTATTATCTCTGTACACTGGTATTTTTTGCCAGCATTATTGTGCCATATGTCACATTATACACCCCTGGGCTTGTGTGTTATTTATTATCATCTGAGCGTGTTTAAGGTCATTAGTGGACGGTTGATTCTGTCGGTCATGGTCTTGTACATCTGACCCTGCTGTTTATGTCTCCGTATATGTTGTATCATTCCTCTTTTTCCTATTATTGTGCTATTTTGTCATTATATTTAATAAAGATATTTTTTGTACTTTTCATATTGAGTACAATATTTCTTTCAGGGATATGTCCCAATTGGTTCGTCTCAGATATCACAACAAAGGTTTCATCCATAATTTTTATAGCAGAGAATAAAAGTAAGGTCCTACTAAAGGCAATGGTGTTTAAACACGGAGGGAACGTCCTTACTGGAGATAATTGTGCCTCTGCTGCACAATTTAGACGCAGTTGGTGACAAAACTCTAATGGGCACTCCCTCATAATTTGATGGGCAAAGCTTTGAGCCCATGGAGTCACGGGGCTAACCCTCCATACCGCTGACATTTCTGGCACCAGGAGCTGACATTTGAGAGTAGTAAGCAATCAGCCCCTTTTCTTACAAGTGAGCGAACAGACACAGTGCAGACAGTGTCAGCTGGAATCTCTTGAGTACTCAGTACTAATGCGCCAGATAAACAAAGGAGTTCCAGTGACACCTCTGTGTGGGGAGGGCAATCTGTGCAGTAATATGGCAGCAGCACGGTCAGCTAGCTTCGCAGGAGCAGCAGTAAAAGGCGTTCATTCAGTAGCTTTGCATTCCGGATGTTGTCCCATGGTTTTATTTCTGATCTAATAGGCTATATGGGGATACTTTATTAAGACGGGCATTTCATACGCCAGTCTTGTTAGAAGGAAAATTAAAATAAGATGCAACACACTTATTAAAAGAGAATGCTTCTTAATAATTGTGTCTCAACATGCTGTGGCTCATGCAAGGTCCTGACGATGGGCACTGTCAGGGCCTTGCATGAGATACAGAACGTCATCATTGCTGCTTTACATACAACGTCCTGATGCTGCCCAATGTCAGGACCTTGTATGAGCCAGAAAATGTTGAGGTAGCTTGAGGGTAGAAGAGCGGTGAGGTGAGCTTTTTTTTTTTTTAGGAGTTGGCGGATATTTTCACTATAATTTGCGACAGTTCTCAGGCGTAAAGTATAAAAAAATGTCAGGCCACTGTGGCCCAATTCCTTTTGGGAAGCTATGCTCTCTTTTCACAAAAGTGGAGAGGGAGGTGTAAAAAGGCCAAATGTCATAATTTGCAATAGAAATTGTGACGTTTGTGCCTTTTGCGCCTTTTCTACACCAGGATATTCGACGCTAGACTTTTGGGACCTGTTGCAACTTTTCTATGACAAAAATCGGCAATTATGGGATTTTTTTTTTTAAGACGTTCACCATGCAGTATAAATGACATGCTAACTTTATTTTACGGGTCGATACGATTATAATGATCCCAAATTTATTTAGCTTTTTTTATGTTTTACTTCATTTACACAATAAAAACTTTTATTGTTTTTCTAAAAAAAATATCATGTTTTTGTGTTCACATATGTCTGAGAGACATGACTTTTTTATTTTTTAATCGGAGCTGTTTGAGAGCATGTGCTTTTGTGGGATGAGCTGAAGTTCATATTGGTACCATTTTTGAGTACATGCTAATTTTTTGGAGGCGAGATGACCAATAGAAATTTCTGGATTTGTTCTTTATTTTTTTACGCTGTCCAACATGCCGAATAAATAACATAATAATTTTATAGTACAAACAGATGCAGTGATACCAATTATGTATAGTTCTTTTTATTTTTTTATGTTTTGCCAATAATAAAGGACTTGATAAGTGAAATAGGCCATTTTTGTTTTTGTTATTTTAACCCCTTAATGACCGCCGATACGTCTTTTTACGGCGGTCATTAGTGGGCTTTATTCTAGAGCGCCGCCAAACTATGTCGCTGCATTAGAATAAAGTAAACAGAGCAGGGAGCCGTGAAATCTCCCTGCTCTCAGCTGCCAGAGGCAGCTGAGGGCTGGGGGCGTCCCTGCTCTGCCGGGTGAGATCGATATTAGTATCGATCTCACCCGTTTAACCCTTCAGATGCGGTGCACAATAGCGAGCACCGCATCTGAATGGTTTTGCAGAGAGGGAGGGAGCTCCCTCTCATCTCACTGACACCCAGCGATAAAATCGCCGAGTGTCTGTGTCTTCTATGGCAGCCGGGGGTCTAATAAAGACCCCCAGGTCTGCCTGCAGCGAATGCCTGCTAGATCATGCCGCAGGCATGACCTAGCAGATGCCTGTCCGTTTTAAACGGACAGGCAGTAATACACTGCAATACAAAAGTATTGCAGTGTATTATAATAGCGATCGGAGGATAGGGAAGTCCCCTAGTGGGACTAGTAAAAAAGTAAAAAAAGTTTAATAAAGTTAATTAAAAAAAAAAGTGAAAAAAAAAAAAATGAAAAACCCAGCTTTTCCCCTTACAAAATGCTTTACTATTAAAAAAACCGACAATAAAGCAAAAAAGTTACACATATTTGGTATCGCCGCGTCCGTAACGACCCCGACTATAAAGCTGTTACATTATTTAACCCGCACGGTGAACGTCGTAAAAAATAAAATAAAAAACAATGGAAAAATTGCTGTTTTCTGTTAATCCTGACTTAAAAAAAATGTGATAGAAAGTGATCAAAAAGTCGCATCCACTCTCAAATGGTACCAATAAAAACTGCAAGTCGTCCCGCAAAAAACAAGACCTTATACAGCTATGCCGACGCAAAAATAAAAAAGTTACAGCTCTTCGAATGTGACAATGGAAAAATCTAAAAAATGGCTTGGACATTAGGGCCCAGAATGCCAGCAGGGGGAAGGGGTTGAATATTATAAAATATTTTTCAAACACTTTTTTACTTTTTTTTTGGTCCCACCAGGGGACTTGAAATCGGAACTTCTGACACTGACAGACAGCCTATTAGACCACACCTCTGGGAGGATCTAACAGGCTTCCGCACATGGCAGACCAGGGGCCATAATAATAATAGTACAAATAATAATAATACAAATAATAATAATAATAATAAAAGCAAGAACATGCTAAAAACTATATCAACAGAGATATTCCCAAGTAGTGATCAGATTAACAAATTAACTTGCATCCAATCCAATTTCTATCTTTTTGAGATATATTTAATCTTTAATAGCAGAACTATCAGAGGGGAAAGGGGAACAATCAGAGAAAACCATTAAATAACTAATAGTAGTAAAGTCATTTATATATCTTGGGGCGATGATAGTTAAAGGGGTTTTCCCAACAAAGACATTTATGACATATCCACAGGATATCAGAAAAAAGGAGATTTTTGAAGCAGCACTAGTCCCGAGTATGGTGCGGTGCACGCTGTCAAGCCAGGCAAACCCACTCCAGCACGATGTATATCCAAAGAAGTAGTAGGACAACAGCACACGTCTTCAAATCATCAAAGTGGTTTTATTGTCAAGACATCCACAAACGACAAGCAACGTTTCGACCCATAGTGAGTGAAGGGTCTTTGTCAAGCCTAACATTATGTCTAAAAACATCGTTATAAATGGGTGAATACAAATGATCACATGGCCCATTCCAACCAGTGAACATCGTGAATCTGGTCTCCCAGGTGAAGCATACATTAGTCTTAATGACATACATCAAATAGTTATATAATCTTCAAAAACGTGCAAAACTACAATGTGTAATACATCTTTAATACATCATCATCAATAATATAACAATCATTGTTATTACAATAGAAAAGTGAAGGAGGAAAGTTCACCACACTCCAGGTTCCAGCTACGATCACAGAGCTCTACTGTGCATGCTCAGCAATCAATCATCTCTGCTGTGCAAAAATAAAGACCAGCGTTCGATCAAAAATGGTAATCAAAGTATGTATAAATGTAAGACATCCTCAGTCATAACAGGAATCCATCATACTGCAGCTCCATATCTGTATATTTTGAGGCAAAATTAATTCAATAATTAAAAACGTCTTCACTCTGTATAAGTCACATGTGAACAGGGCAGACGGAGGGAGAAGGGATCAGGTACATATTGCTTCATGATATCAATCACTAGAAGTTAAATATAAGACATCCTCAGTCATAACAAGAATCCATCATACTGCAGCTCCAAATCTGTATATTTTTGAGGCAAAATTAATTCGATAATTAAAAACGCCTTCACTCTGTTTAAGTCACATGTGAACAGGGCAGACGGAGGGAGAAGGGATCAGGTTCATATTGCTACATGATATCAATCCCTAGGAGTTAATGTCATCAAATACTGTTTAGTGTTAAACCGCCTACATAAATCGGATCACCGAAGTGATTCACAAACTTTCTAGGGAATGCTTGTAACTTCTGTCCAACAAATCATGTTGGACAATTATACCGCACAAAACACGAGATTTATGTAATGATGATAAAAACACCTTCATTCCGTGATGTTAAGTCACATGTGAACAGGGCAGACGGAAGGAGAAGGGATCAGGTTCATATTGCTACATGATATCAATCACTAAAAGTTAGTGTCATCAAATACTCTTTAGTGTTAATTAGCCTACATAAATCGAATCACTCAAAGTGATTAAAAGACTTTCTAGGGAATGCTCGTAATATCTGTCCAACAAATCATGTCGGACACCTATACCGCACAGAACACGAGATTTATATAATGATGATAGAGCATCAACCATAGCCCACCCAATCAAAAAACCACTATACTCAAAAACATTGCATAAAAAATACAGATGGATGCCAACATGAAAGGAACCGCTATAATCTTCGTTCTGATCATAAATCCGCTGGCGTGTGGTGAATAAACCTCCATCACGAACATGCTCAAATCTGTAAGAACGAAGATTATAGCGGTTCCTTTCACATGTGACTTAACATCACGGAATGAAGGTGTTTTTATCATCATTACATAAATCTCGTGTTTTGTGCGGTATAATTGTCCAACATGATTTGTTGGACAGAAGTTACAAGCATTCCCTAGAAAGTTTGTGAATCACTTCGGTGATCCGATTTATGTAGGCGGTTTAACACTAAACAGTATTTGATGACATTAACTCCTAGGGATTGATATCATGTAGCAATATGAACCTGATCCCTTCTCCCTCCGTCTGCCCTGTTCACATGTGACTTAAACAGAGTGAAGGCGTTTTTAATTATCGAATTAATTTTGCCTCAAAAATATACAGATTTGGAGCTGCAGTATGATGGATTCTTGTTATGACTGAGGATGTCTTATATTTAACTTCTAGTGATTGATATCATGAAGCAATATGTACCTGATCCCTTCTCCCTCCGTCTGCCCTGTTCACATGTGACTTATACAGAGTGAAGACGTTTTTAATTATTGAATTAATTTTGCCTCAAAATATACAGATATGGAGCTGCAGTATGATGGATTCCTGTTATGACTGAGGATGTCTTACATTTATACATACTTTGATTACCATTTTTGATCGAACGCTGGTCTTTATTTTTGCACAGCAGAGATGATTGATTGCTGAGCATGCACAGTAGAGCTCTGTGATCGTAGCTGGAACCTGGAGTGTGGTGAACTTTCCTCCTTCACTTTTCTATTGTAATAACAATGATTGTTATATTATTGATGATGATGTATTAAAGATGTATTACACATTGTAGTTTTGCACGTTTTTGAAGATTATATAACTATTTGATGTATGTCATTAAGACTAATGTATGCTTCACCTGGGAGACCAGATTCACGATGTTCACTGGTTGGAATGGGCCATGTGATCATTTGTATTCACCCATTTATAACGATGTTTTTAGACATAATGTTAGGCTTGACAAAGACCCTTCACTCACTATGGGTCGAAACGTTGCTTGTCGTTTGTGGATGTCTTGACAATAAAACCACTTTGATGATTTGAAGACGTGTGCTGTTGTCCTACTACTTCTTTGGATATCCACAGGATATGTCATAAATGTCAAATAGATGCGGGTCCCACCTCTGGGACACGCACCTATCTCTAAATTGGGGCCTCTATAACCCATTCTACCACTCTGTGTTGTGGTTGACACGTGTGATTCCAGACTATGAAATCTGGAAACAGCATAGCTCGCTGAGCTACGCGGTTTCCGTAAGTCCCATAGAATTGAATGGTAGTTACGGAAACAGCGTAGCTCGTTATCCTGTGGATATGTCATAAATGTCTCTTCTGGGAAAACCCCTGTAAGGATATAAATCAATATCTGGATTTAAATGCACTTCCAATGCTTAAAAAGATCAGGGATAAGATTATAGAGGGGACAAAAATGTCCATAGCCTTGGCCGCCACAGCTATATTGATAAAGATGATTGTTTTACCACAGGTCTTTTACATGTTGCTTGATTGCCCTATTTGGCTACTTAAAGTAATATTTTTTATATCACTTGATATGGCAATAAGTGATCTTATATGGAATGGTAAACCAGCACATATTAAATTAGATACATTATATTTTCCAAGTACACAAATTGGGTAGACAGTACCCAATTTTCAAAATTATTATTTTGTGTCATAATTACATGCTGGAATGTGAGGGAGGAATAGAGAAATACAATCACATGCTGGAATGTGAGTGGAAAAAAAAATACGTTATAATATGTTAGCAATTTTGGAAACAGAGCTTTTAGGCACAGATGAGATGAGAAAGGAGTTGCCCACAGGATATATCTCACAGAAAATATAAAATGTAATTAAAAATAAATTTAATATCAGTAGTTATAGGGAATATACCCCAATTTGGGATAATAGATTATAAACAGAAGCCCAGTAGGAGATTGGACAAAGTATTATATAATGTATTCACATCAATTATTTGAAGTGGGGAATCTCTTTTGAGTTGAAAGAAGAATTGAGATAAATATGATATTTTTTTTATTAATTTCAGTTGCATCATGTGGTGATGCCTCATGTGAATAACTTGTGGATTGAAATGGCAGAGCACTCCCTGTTTAGTACAATAAATACTAAATACCCAAAAAAGAGATTATTTTCTAAAATCTAAAAAAATATATTAGTTGTAGGGATTATCAAAATGTTACAAACCCGGGGTTTAGAAGGTGGAAGGAGGAATTGTATCATATATCTCCATAATAACAAAAGAACTCGCTAAATATGATTAAAAATATAACAAATTTAACGCTCCGTATTTGACTATAAGCCCAAAACCTGAATGCCAATCCCTGGCTATCGTAGTAAAAATTTACCTGACATCTCAGGAGTGGTGATGCAAGGTAGCACAGCGTAATGGGAACAGATCCCATAGGAAACAATATGAAAAACCTCAGGAAACGAATTTTAGGGCTTTAGGGCTGACAGTCAAGCAAGGAATTTCAGGAGCAGTTAAATTTTAAAGTCTCCATCCGACGGGACCAATCTCCACCCCGGGCATCGATACCATGGCTGAGCCGTGCACAGTGCAGAGACGTAACGAGCCAGTCCAGGTAGATGGAGCACTGCGTCGGGCTGATGATCGCGTTCCCCTACAACAAATTAAAAATCCTATAGGATTTTGCAACTTTAATTTTATTATATGGTTTAGTCTATTCCTAGGCTCTTAACTAGGGTTGGTAATAAAAAAAAAAAAAGACATAGCATTTTAAGATGTAAAACTGTCGGTGTTGAATTTGACGATATTTTTTAGGATGAATATCCCTTCTGTTAACTGTATTGTTGAATGCAAATTTGGATTGAGAGGCCTAGAGAAATTTACTTGCTGGGCATCAAGGGTTTAATGATGACTAGAAGATTTATAATTCTGAATCAGAAAGCAGAAAACCTGCTTGTGGTGCAGTTGTGGGAACATTAAATGAACATCTTAATTAGTGCAAAAAGGGCTCAGAGGGTATCAAAGGGTCATTTGTCGATTACATTACTCTTTGTGGATTAATAAGGTTTCTCTGGACATAAGTGGTAGTGATACTTAGATGAAGAGGATGTTCACTTTACCACCCTCTTGTCTTTTTGTTTTCTTTTTTCTTCTGTAATCCTGGCAAAGGGTGTGTGGGGAGGGGGGAGATGGGCAAGTAAATTATGTGTATTATGATAGAAAAGGGAATATTAGCTGGACTATTATTAGGGTGAAAAAGTGAATAAAAACACAAAGATGCCATTTTTAATGAATTAGGGAACATTTTAACATATTTTACTTAAAGTGAATCCGTCAAATATTTATGCTCACCTGTATGAGGACAGCATATAGAAGTGACCTACACGCAGATTTTAGTGTTCTATCTCTTAGTTCTCTGCTTCCTGAGTATTTAGATCTTATACGTTCGACACATGGACAAAATGCAGAGCTTGAGTCCAAGTATATTCATATATTCCCGCTCCCCCTCCTCCCCTCGAACTTCAGCCGCTGATTGACACTTTTCTCCCTATGCACAACAATAGGGAGAAAAGTGTCAATCAGCGGCTGGAGGGCGGGAAGGAGGTGGTTTGGAGTATAGATAAAAATATTCATAAACTACAGGACATTAGTAAATAAATGATAGCATGCTGAAATCAGCGTGTCTGTCAACTCTTTATTCTCATCTCAGTCAGGGCAGCATTAATATGTGCAAATCAGCTTTCAATCATATACTTCTTACTTCCATAGAGAATAATAAATTACCCTATAAACAATAATATGTCCCTCTAGGTCAGGGCTCAGAAACTTTTGCCACTTCAGCTGTTATAAAACAACAATTCCCATCATGCCCCTGACAGCCAAAGGCTTTATCATTCCATCCAAAGGCAGTCAGGGCATGATGGGCATTGTAGTTTTATAATAGCTGGAGTGCCAAAGGTTGCTGACCCCTGCTCCAGGTTTAAACCGTTATGGACCAATCACTTAATATAATATGCAGTAGTGTTTTATATGATTAATAAATAAAGACATATATAACAGTTTTATATAGTATGTAGGACTAGTTTTATCAAGCACATGTAGTCTACTAATGTTTATACATATATACCTAATTCTAACAGCTCTCCATGGTCAGAATCACAAAACTAAGTTATAATAAATATACAATATATCTTTTAAATTTGGGGGCTGATTATAATATAATTTTTCCAGAAAATTCAAATTATGTGCTATAAAATTGGCATCTGCTCAACTATCATAGTTCATTAAAATGCTTAAAAGATTACAGTGAATGTTCCTATGAGGTTAAAGTAAATGATCTATTCATCAAACTGCACCCTGTTGTGTTGTTCATTCGATAAGAACATTTTCTTCTTTAGTTTATTTTAACGTGTCCTGTTTAATCATTGGAAAACATGAACCACAATAGCATACTTAATTTTTAGGCAGTCAATTAATTAGTGAGTTACAGGTAGACACCAGGGCTGAATTTACAGCTGGTGCTGCCTTTGAGATGGGACATTTTCATTGTGGTGTTGCCACTGTGGCAAACTGTGAGATAGCAATACATTCCTATTCCATACTGCATTAGTAATTACTGCAGGTTTCAATATTTTTTACAGCATGATGGTTTCTTTTTAAATCAATGACATGCTCGATTTCAGCACATTTGTGGCCCTTTCCCTCTTGGGAAAAAAATGAACAATATTGCATCTAAAAATCTGCATTACAGATTTTTTTAATGTGGCATCTCAAATTCAATTTTCAATACAAACTGTTCAAAGACAAAAAATGTAATGGTTTTGCTCCAAAGTAAAGGCACCACAGCATCACATCTACTTCTGCTTAGATAGAAACATACAGTAAATAGAGTGCACACCTAGTATCACAATATAGTGCTCTTAATATAGTTATACAGTGACAAGAAATACTGCAATTGAATATTTAACTAAAAAAAGTTGTACCATTGTACAGTGAAAAATATAACTCAAAACTATACATGGCCATCACCAAACCATCCAAAATATTGTCATACAGTGCTAAAAAATGCCTTCATGGAAATTATACCATCATACACTGATCATATAATACTGCCAAAGAAGGTATAAATAATATTGCTATATAGTGCCTAAATGTAACCGCCATACAGTGCCCAAATATCACAATAAAGTGTTCAAGTGATACTACTATAGAATGCTTAGGGTATTTCTTCCTACCACAGTACGGTGCCCAAATAACTGCCATAGGAGACTCAAATATTAGTAAATAATAATAATCTTTATTTTTATAGTGCCAACATATACCGCAGCACTTTACAGTTCAGAGGGAACATGTACAGACAAAATCAGACATTACATATTGGCAAAACTAATTAACAATTCAAACTAGAGGAGTGAAGGCCCTGCTCTCAAGAGCTTATAATCTATGAGGAAATAGACACAAATGTGAAAAGCTCTTTCTTTTATACAAATGGGGTAGTACACATAAAGCTGCTTGAGCCTGTCACCCGTCCGTATCTCTGTATGCAAAGATAGGAAGTGCATTAGGGTGCAAGGACTTATGTAATAGGAGGGGGGGGGGTCAAATTAGGGAATGTGATAGGAGTCAGATTAGGGAATGTTATAGGCGTCACGTAGGGTTCGTGGACCCACTGGGCCGTACCGTCTTGGCGGTAAGGCAGCTGGCCAACAGGACGCAGGTAAAAGTCTATAGTTTGTATAGGGTACCTGTGTCAGCTCGGACAGTAGCAAGGCAGGCTTGGCAGGAACTTGGCAGCAGGTGGACGTCAGGCGTGGAGAAGCAGGACAGGCGTGGTATACAGCACAGCATGACTACAGCTCAGCACGGCACTAGATCAGGATACAAGTATAGGATACAGGAACAGGAACACTGGGAGCAGGAAACACTAGGGGGCCATATGCAAGACAGGCTAGGAATACACAACAAAGCTCAGGCGTGGGAGGATGGGCTGGAACCTACTTATAGCCCAGGGTACTCTGGACCAATTAGCCTAATCACAAACCTGGTTGCGCTCTGGCTTCTCAAGTCTGGACTGAGCTCGTAACCGCACCCTGGTGGTCACTGTGGAGCAGGACGGCCGAATGTGCAAACATCTCTTGAGAGAAGGGTGTCGACTGGATGGAAGGAGTTTGTGGTCAGCGACCACAGACGTTACAAAAGGCCTGTTTTCAGTGCATGCCTAATATTAAAAAAAAAAATGTTTATTAAGCAAGAGGTGGCCAAATACATAACCCAAATAATGGCAAATGAAAATTGAATAAATTAATGAATAAATATGCTCCATGTTTTTACTGCACTAGGCCTACCTTACCCATTGCCTCTACTCCTCCTGGTAACAATATGGAGAAGGGTCTGCTCTATACTCTAAACTCTGCTTATGTCTTGCGTTGTGCCAGTAGAATCTAGGGAAAATGTCTTATTGTACTGTTTCCTCATGCAGTGGGTTAAAGTGTTAGGCTGGGTTCACATGACCTATTTTCAGATGTATTGGAGGCGTTTTACGCCTCAAATTACGTCTGAAAAAACGCCTCCAATACGTCGGCAAACATCTGCCCATTACTTTCAATGGGTCTTACGATGTACTGTGCCGACGACCTGTCAGAAGACGGCGCGTAAAATAACAGCCTCGTCAAAGAAGTGCAGGTCACTTCTTGGGACGTAATTGGAGCCGTTTTTCATTGACTTCAATGAAGAACAGCTCCATATTACGTCTGTAAAAGTCGCGGCGAAAAACGCCAGTACATGCATTTACATCTGAAATTCAGGAGGTGTTTTCTCATGAAAACAGCTCCGTAATTTCAGACGTAAATGCAGTTATCGTGTGCACATACCCTTAATGTGAAGTCATGACATCATTTCAAGTTGCCTTTGCTACTGGTAGCACAAATACTATGAGAATAAATTGTCTGGGCTTAATTCAGTCTGTTTTTTTTAATTGTAACTCCCTCTGCCACTCGCTAGATATTTTCTATAAAATAATCGTAATAACACATATATACATAAAATATAGGAACATACTCACATACAGATAAAGATATACATAGGCAGCACGTAATATGTATAGCATGTATCAATAAACAGACACTATATGGCTAGGAGTACGTGGACACATCTCCTCATTATTAAGTGCAGTTGTTTCGGCCACACCAATTTCAAAGAGATGCATAAAATCAAACACACAGCGATGCAATATATTTATATCTCCCGGTCAAGTGTAAGTGCTATTATTGTGAAGTAAAATGCATCTGGGAGTGACAACAGCTAAGTCATGAAGTAATAGACCACGCATGACCATAAGACAGAGCTGCATAGTGCTGAAGGACGTGTAGCATATAAATCGCCTATGTGTGCAGGCCTAAGATTACCATGCGCAATGCCACGCTTCAGCTAGAGTGGTGTAAAGCTTTTCGCTATTCAACTCTGGAGCAGTGGAAACGTGTCCTCTGGAATGATGAATCATGTTTCACTTTTTGGCAGTCTGATGTCCGAATCTTGGTTTGGTGGATGGCAGAAGAGCGTTATCTACAGGAATTTTTCAGTATTTAGTGTGGCTTTTTTTCCCAAAATTTTCTATGTCTCCCTTTTTTATTGCTGTCTTCACACTAGGCCTCAAATAGGCTTCCTGTACAGTAGGAATCAATTCTCATCTCACCATCATCACAGGCAGGATAACATTGACAGGTAACACCTCTCACCTAGAGGCAGATAGTACAGGATCACACCATTGTGTAATACACAGCTGACACCCACAGCGTATGGAGCGGGCACAGCCCGTGAGCCCACGCCATACTTCAACCCACACACCAAAATGTACAGTGTCGTCCTGGTGCGTTAAGGGGTTAAACCGCACATCTAAGCCCCTACCGCCTCTTACCGCCTCCACCTCAAAAACTTTTCGTGATTTTGCTCTTTCCTCAACCTTAAGTCAACAAAACACTAGTACATGCCCTTACCATCTCCTGCCTAGACTATGGCCTTCAAGCTAACACTCTTGCACCCCTCAACTCTGCTGCCAGATTAATCTACCTCTCTCTGTGGTCCACCTCTGCCTCTCCGCTCTTACCTTCACTGGCTACACATTGCCTAGCGAATTCAGTTCAAAATATTAACAGTGAAATAAAAGGCTGTCAACCACCTGTCTCCACCATACACCTCTGACCTAATCTCTCAATACCTCCCCACATAACCTCTGGTCCTAACAAGGCCTTCTTCTTAACTCTCCTCTTTTCTGCTCCTCACATTATTGTCTCCAAGATTTTTCCCATGCATCCCCCATACCCCAACACATTAGACAGTTTCCTACCATCTAAACCTGAAAACCCACCTCTTGAGAAAAGCTTACAACCTACAATAACTCTGCTGACACCTCTATCAGATAAACAGCTTCTACTATCACCTACATATCTTTTACCTTGACTTATTCAATGACATTTCAATGGCTTTTGTTGCGTGATATCACGCTGCAGCATGTTATCAGAGTCAGGATAAAGATGGCTACATCCATACTATCTCCTTCCCTCTTCCCTTGTAGATTGTAAGCCCTCACAGACAGGAGCCCCTTTCCTTTTTATCAGTTTGTCAATCATTAAGCTCATAGAAAAAACAATTAGTTTCAGTATATACTTTTATTTCAAGAAACAAAACAAGGTAACACACCTTAATGTAAATGCACGTCAATGTGCAGGTGGAAAAGTATGGAGCGCGCTCCATACGCTGCAGGTGTCAGCTGTGTATTACAGCTGACACCCGGCACTAACGACTAGGAAAAGCGATCGCGCTGTTCCTGGTCGTTTATTCCCTCAAATGCAGTGGTCAATTGTGACCGCAGCATCTGAGGTGTTATAGAGAGGGGGTGGCCCCCTCTGACAGCTCATCGGCGCCATCACAATGCCGATGGTTGTTATGGCAGCCCAGGGGCCAACGGAAGGCCTCCAAGTCTGCCCTCACTCTGCCTCTGACTATACATTAGTATTGCAGTGTATTGTACCAGCGATCCCACGCTCACTGGTACAAGTCCCCTAGGGGGACTGATAGATTGCTTAAAAAAAAAAAGGTAAAAAGGTAAATAAAGTTTTTATTAGTGACATTTTTTTCAAAAAAATTAAAACCTTATCCCATTTTCCTCTGAAGTAATGTAAAAAATAAAATAAAATAAAAATTGGTATCGCTGCGTCCGTAAAAGTCTGAACTATTACAATATAGCATTATTTAACGCTGTGAAAAGAAAAAATATAAAACGCCAGAATCGCTGGTTTTTGGTCAACTTAGCGGTGACATAAAATGCAATAAAAAAGTTATCAAAAAGTCGTATTTCCTAAAATATGGTACCAATAAAAACCACAGCTCATGCCGTAAAACAAATGAGTCCTCACATCGCTCAATCGACGAAAAAATAAGAAAGTTATGGCTTTCAGAATTTGGAAAAAGAATAAATAATAATTTCTAACAAATAATTTTTTCTTTGTAAAAGGTGTAAAACATTAAAAACCTATATAAATCTGGTATCGCCATAATCGTATTGACCAGCAGAATAAAGTAAATTAGACGTAACAACGAAACACAAAAGAAAATGGAGGAATCACAGTGTTTTCCAATTCCACCCCACATTGATTATTTTTTCCATTTTCCCAGTACATTATAAGGTACTTTAAATGGTCCCAATGGAAACTACAACTCCTCCCGCAAAAAAACAAGCCCTCACACCACTCTATTGACAAGAAAATAAAAAAGTTATGGCTCATAAAAGGCAGGGAATGTAAAACAATGAAAATTATTGTTTTTTTTTTAGAAAAAATGGCTTGGACTGTAAGGGGTTAAAGGGAATGTGTTGCCAGAAAAACATGTTTTTTTTTTTTTTAATTAAACATTTAGTGTGTAGGTGATTAAACATTGTTCAAATTTTTTTTATTTTTTTCACGAGTCAGGAAATATTATAAATTAGATTCTAATTTATAATATTTCCCATTGCTGGTCACTAGATGGAGCTATTCCCAAAATTGCAGCATTGCAAAATTGGGTAAAAAGCCCTCGCTCTAGTGAGCTCTCAGCATCCCCCCCTCCTTTATCCTGGCTAGTGCCGGGATAAACGAGGGGTTTGAACGGTCTATCCTCCTACACTGTGTGTCGCCATTTTTTGAGCTAACACACAGTGTAGTAGGTTTACATACAGTAGTAAACTTACACAAACACGAACATACATTGAAATCTCTTACCTGCTCCTGCCGCCGCGGCTCCCTCCGGCCCGTCCGCTCCGTCTGCTGCCGCTGGTCCAAGTGCACAAGTCCGGAAGCCGCGACCGGAAGTAGTAATCTTACTGTCCGGCCGCGACTTCCGGTCCACAGGAAAATGGCGCCGGACGGCGCCAATTTCAAATTGGACTGTGTGGGAGCGGCGCATGCGCCGTTCCCACACAGACGGCGTACACAGAAGTGGATGGGACGGGAGCCGTTCGCAGTCCCTATGGGACTGTGGCTGCCGTATTCCATGTCTGTATGTGTCGTTAATCGACACATACAGAAATGGAACAAAAAATGGCAGCCCCCATAGGGAAGAAAAAGTGTAAAAATAAGAAAAAGTAAAACACAAACACACAAATAAATATAAACGTTTTTAATAAAGCACTAACATCTTTAACATATGAAAAAAAAAATTGTGATGACACTGTTCCTTTAAGTGGTGTATTATAAATTTGCTCTTGTAAGCAAAGCAAAAAGCAGATGCACCAGACAACAAAATTAACTCTTTGTATGATGCCATGTACACAAATTTGAGCCTAAGCAATGAATATAGAATAATCAGTTTAGATTGCTGTGGATATTAAGGCTGTGTTCGCATATTGTGTGTTTGCTGTGGAATTTCGGTTGCAGAATCTGCACAGAAGTTCCTGCAACAAAATACAGTACAATCTAAATGAATAGGGAATCCATAGCAGAGTATAGGCATTCTGTGGATTTCCCATTCAACAGCATACCCTATCTGTTGCGGAACTGCTGCATTTTCATTGCAAATTTACAGGTCCTTCTCAATGAATTAGAATATCATCAAAAAGTTAAAGTTCATTTATTTCAGTAATTCATTTCAAAAAGTGAAACTCATATATTGTATAGATTCATTACACACAGAGTGATCTATTTCCAGCATTTTTTTCTTTTAGTGTTGATGATTATGGTTAACAGTTAATAAAAACCCAACATTTAGTCTCTCAGAAAATTAGAATATAATATAAGCCCAATGTCAAAAAAGATTTTTAAAACCGAACTGTTGGCATACTGAAAAGTATGTACAGTATATGCACTCAATACTTGGTCGGGGCTCCTTTTACTGCATCAACGCGGCGAGGCATGGAGGCGATCAGCCTGTGGCACTTCTGAGGTGTTATGGAAGCCCAGGTTGTTTTGATATCGACCTTCAGCTCGTCTGCATTGTTGGGTCTGGTGTCTCATCTTACTCTTGACAATACCCCATAGATTCTCTATGGGGTTTAGGTCAGGCGAGTTTGCTGGCCAATCAAGCGCAGTGGTACTGTGTTTATTAAACCAGGTATTGGTACTTTTGGCAGTGTGGGGAGGTTCCAAGTCCTGCTGGAAAATGAAATCAGCATCTCCATAAAGCAGAGGGAAGCATGAAGTGCTCTAAGATGTCCTGCGTTGACTCTGGACTTGATATAACACAGTGGACCAACACCAGCAGATGACATGGCTCCCCAAACCATCACTGACCGTGGAAACTTCACACTGGACCGTAAGAAACTTGGATTGAGTGTCTCTCCACTCTTCCTCCAGACTCCGGGACCCTGATTTCCAAATGAAATACAAAATTTACTTTCATCTGAAAGCAGGACTTTGGACCACTGAGCAAAAGACCAGTCCTTTTTCTTCTTAACCCAGGAAAGACAGTCCTGACGTTGTCTCTGGGTCATGAGGGGCTTGACACAAGAAATGCAACAGTTGTAGCCTATGTCCTGGATATGTCTGTGTGTAGTGGCTCTTGAAGCACTGACTCCACCCGCAGTCCACTCCTTGTGAATCTCCCCCAGATTCTTGAATGGCATTTTATTGAAAATCCTTTCAAGGCTGCGGTTATCCCTGTTGCCTGTGCACCTTTTTCTACCACACTTTTTCCTTCCACTCAACTCTCCATTAATGTGCTTGTATACAGCACTCTGTGAACAGCCAGCTTCTTTATCAATGTCCTTTTGTGGCTTACCCTCCTTGTGGAGGGTGTCAATGACTGTCTTCTGGACAGCTGTCAAGTCAGCAATTTACCCCATAATCGTGTAGCCTACTGACTGTTGGACCATTTAAAGGCTTAGGAAACCTTTGCAGGTGTTTTGTGTTGATTAGCTGATTGGAGTGTGACACCATGAGTCTGCAATCTTCAACTTTTACCCAATATTCTAATTTTCTGAGAGACTAAATTTTGTTTTTTCATTAACTGTTATTCATAATCTTCAACATTAAAATAAAAAAATGCTGGAAATTGATCACTCTGTGTGTAATGAATCTAAATAATATATGAGTTTCACTTTTTGCATTGAATTACTGAAATAAATTAACTTTTTGATGATATTCTAATTCATTGAGTAAGACCTGTAATTCATTCCTTTGCAAAGAGTAAAAACCCCAGCTATATCTGTACCAAAATCGACAACAAAATCTGCATGTAACACATGCAGACATATTGCAGTTTTTTAGGCCAGCTTCATGTCGTAATTTGTTTGTGCTGCGTGTGAACCCACCCTAACTCTAGAAAATTCAAACCAAAAGTAAGTTAAGGTAAAACTTTGGCTTCTGGTATTGAATTCAGTGACAAAAAGTGTAAATTATGTAGAAACATTTAAACCCCTTGACCTTTTTGTTATATAATGTTTTTTTTATAGAATTAATATTAGCAGTTTTTTTCAATTAGCATTTTAAGGTGGAATAACAATTAAAACTGTAATGCAAAAACATAAAAGAAAAGCTTTCAAACCAACTGAGAAAAAAGGCACTAAAGAAATGCAATGTATACAATAGTTTGCTTACAGCTGATATATGTTCATCACCATAGAAACAGATAAACATTAGAGTGACATCACATAAAGTATTATATAATGGATAAATAGCTTGGGCGTAATTACCACACTCCTACACAGTAGATTTACATGTACCTCAAGTTATATCTCGATTTAGCTCTTGTGAATAACAGGTAAGTTACATTGTTCTTTGACATTAAACACTAATAGTGATAGATTTGAAAGATGACTATCCTCAGATAACTTCGTTTCTCAAGTTACAGGACTGTACCTTTAATATCGTATTCCAAAAGTTTTAATATTATCACACATGCCTCTAAAGTTTATTATCCTTGGGCTCTGTTCAAAATGATTGACAATACGCCGGAAACCGACGGACCGAATTGTAAGTCAATGGAGTCCAACTGATACTGTGGTATCTGACGTGCGAAGCTCATGCACGCTGCCATTTTATGGCTCCTTTTTGTACAGAGCTGTAATAGATCTACCATAAAAGTTCAGCATCAACTGTTACTCTGTACACCTCTGTTTTGATACAGAAGCATTTGGTCTTTTTTTATGTCAAATTTTAAACAAAATTGTGGCATACTCTATCAGACGCCATATGTATAGAGGTATTTCCCCCTAGAAGATTGCTTCCAGTGGAGAATACCAGAGGCATAGCTAGGGGTTTAGCACAGAATAATGCCCCCATAGCTTCCCTAAGCAACCCCTTAGTGCCCCCACATAGTATAATGACCCCTTAATGCCCCCCACACAAAGTATAATGACCCTAAAGCTGCCCCAACACAGAAAAATGCCCCATAGCTTCCCTAAAACAGTATAATGACCCATTAGTGCCCACATACAGTATAATTCCACCATAGGTGCCCCCAGACTGTATAATGTCCCTATAGTGCCTTCCACACAATATAATGTCCCCATAATCCCTCTGACACAGTATAATGCCCCCATAGCTGCCCTCACACAGTATAATGCCCCATAGTTGCCCCCATAAAATACAACGCTCCATAGCTGCCCTCACACAGTATAATGCCCCCATAGCTGCCCCTACAGAGTATAATGCCCCAATGCTCAATGCTGCCCCCATACAGTATATTTACCCATTGTGGCCCCCCATACCCAGTATAATGCCTCCTTAGCTGCCCCACACAGTATAATACCACATAGTGCCAAATAAAAAATGTATTTTTTTTTTTTTACCTATTTCCGTTTCCAAGACAAGTGGAGGAGTTCCCTCTGCTCCTTTGCTCTGTGCAGTTTGTGGCTCTGGGCAGACAGGCTCCCTGCTCCTCCATTGGACGCAGCAGCGGACGCAAATACAGTTGAAACCCGGACATGCCATCGCTGGGTTGCTGGCCCTGGGCCCCACCATCTAAGTGGGCCACCGCCCCCTGCCCCCCCACTAGCCACGCCTCTGCTCCTTACACATGGAGTCTGACTGAGCTTGTATGGCAGTGCATGGAGGCTGTACTGCTATACAGTCTCCATGCACAGGGCTCTGCCATGTACAAAGGCCGTGGATGTGAGCATAGACATAAACCCTCAGTTGCTTGTTTTATTTTATTCAATTATGTATAAAATCAACGATCTGCAATGTGTATTGGATTTGTGGATTTTCTTACTGTTATACTGTAATTATTGTTATTACTATTTATTTTTCAGGATTTACTACTATTGATTATAATAAAAATCTTGCTTAATTGATCATGAAAAATAATCATCATAGATTATGCGAAGAATCAATGGCCAATATTATATGCTTGGGATACATATATGGATACTCTGCCTCTGAAATTTAATTTATACAAACCTGCTAGCTAAGGGTATCTTGAACATTGTCTCAGAATATTAAACTGCTGGCCTCCCTACCAGGCCTACAAGGCTGTTCTGAGATAAGTCTGCAAAA
This sequence comes from Rhinoderma darwinii, assembly GCF_050947455.1. NCBI lineage: Eukaryota > Metazoa > Chordata > Amphibia > Anura > Rhinodermatidae > Rhinoderma > Rhinoderma darwinii. The sequence continues at coordinate 188,725,926 of NC_134690.1, forward strand.
CTAGAGACAGATTTTGTTCTCTAGACAATATAAATCTTTGTAAATTGCTGATGTGTTATTTGTGTCAATTCTTAATAACGGCCTATATTTTGTTATGAGACGCCCTGATGGCATTAGGTTAGAAATTAGCTTAACCCCTTGCCACCATAGCTAGTTTTCACCTTCCTGGCAAAGCCCCATTTTTAAAATTTGACATGTCTCACTTTATGTGGTTATAACTTTAGAATGCTTTTACTTATTTTCTTCAAAAGTGTATTTTCTCTGCTTGCATGATAGATAGTAATACCACACAAAATGTCTTCTTTATGATGACATCATTTTTTTTTTTTTTTTTAGAACGTTAACTGCCGCGTTTTTTCCATCCGGAATTTTGGACGAAAAAACGCAGCAGAATACAGTAGCAGCATAGTGGATGAGATTTAACAAATCTCATCCACATGCGTAGAAATTCAGAACAGAAATTGAACTGCGGTGCAGATTTTTCGGACCCCAGCATGTAAATTCCTGCTGCGGAATGTGGACAGAATTGCTGTTTCTTTCAGAGGAGATGTCACCATCTCCTTGCTTTGGAAAAAACGCAGCAATTTACTCACCATTTTCTGCCGTAAAAAAATTCAGAAAATGGTGCATTTTTGTCGCAGCGGAATGTCTGCATTTTTCAACGGAATTGCTGCAGAAATTTTCTGCAGCATTTCCGTTGTGAGTGGACAAGCCCTAAGAGGCTTACAAGTTTAGGAGTCATTTTTCACATAAGAAAATTTCCAAGACCTAATTTTTTTAAGGACCAATTCAGTTCTTTAGCAGCTTTGAGAGGTCTATATGTTATAAAGCCCCTTTTAATCACCTGATTTTAAGGGCCCAGTAGGGAAGGAGCGCCATTTGTTTTTGGGAGCACAGATTTTGCTGGATTGGTTTCTGGACTCCATGAAGCATTTGCAAAGGCCTTGAGGTACCAGAACACTTGACACCCCCAATAAGTGACCTCATTTTGGAAACTACACCCCACAAGGAATTAACCTAGAGGTGTATTGAGCATGTTTTCCCAACAGGTGTTTTCCAGAAATTTGTGCGCAGTGGTTGGTGCAGAGATTAAATGTAAATTTTTTCATAAGCATGTCTTTTTAGTGCCAAATATGTTACGCCCAGCTTGTGCCGCTGTGAAAAGACAACTCTCTAATTACTATTCTGTGTTTCCTGGTTTTAGAACACTCTACATGTGGCCCCAATCTTTTTCCTGGACTTACAACAGGGCTGAGGAGTGAAAGAACACCAATTGCATTTGAGGGCCTAATTTGGTGATTTACGCAGCATTGGCTCACAATTGCAGAGACTCCAAGGTCAAAAAGTACAATAAACCCCAAGAAGTTACTTAATGTTGGAAACTACACCCCTTAAGGCATTTATCAAGGGGTGCAGTGAGCATTTTGGATCCACACAAATTAGTGCGTTGTGGATGTTGCATGTAAAAATTTTCATTTTATGACAATACCAAATATACATAGTTTTGTTTGTATTTTACTACTTTTATGCAATACAATTTTTTTTATAAAAAAAATCATGTTTTTGTTTTGCCATATTCTGAGAGACATAATTTTTTCCATTGACGGAGCCGTGTAAGGCCTCTTTTTTTTTTCAGGACGAATAATACCGTATTTTTTGGACTATAAAATGCGCCCAGAAATCGGAGCTTTCCGTCGGAACAGAGCCCTGACTGACACAAACTGAAACCAAAGGTTTCCATCACCATTGATTTCAATGGTAACGGATCCGGTGCCAATAGTTTCAGTTTGTCTCCGTTGTGCAAGGGTTCTGTAGTTTTGATGGGATGAATACCATAGTCGACTACGGTATTCATCCCGTTAAAACGACAGTACCCTTGCACAATGTAGACAAACTGAAACCATTGGCACCGGATCCGTCATCATTGAAATCAATGGGGATGGAAACGGGAACCTTTGGTTTCAGTTTGTGTCAGGCAAGTCTCTGTTCCAATGGAAAGCTCAGACGGAACGTCAGAACCGAGCCCTGATGCAGATGTGAACATAGCCTTATTTGCTCACTGAACAGTCAGATTTGACAGAACTCTGTGTGTAAGATGTGACTGTTCAGTGAGCAGATAACATAGATCTTTTACACACAGCTTCCATTAAACTGCACTGCAAGGATGCTCTGAGCTCAGTCTCCTACTCCTGGCATCTGTTTGCCTTCAGGAGATAAGATGCAGCAGGAGATTACAGCACAGATTCTAAGATAAAAACTGCGTCTTATAGTCCAAAAAATACGGTCAATTTTATTAATACCATAGTATTTGGGGTACATGTGTTGGGGAACTTTTTGATCACTTTATATTAAATTTTTTGGGGAGGCAAGGTTACCAAAAGAACAGTAATACTTGCATAGCATTTTTTTTAACAGTGTTCATTGTACGTTATAAATGACATTACGGAAATACCAAATGTGTATAGTTTTTTTTTTATGTTTCCCTACGTGTCATTTTGTACTGGCTTTTTTTCTTGCGTATTTGAAGTCCTGTGGAGAAGCCTGGGAACAACGCCTGAAAAACGCTGGAAGGTGCACAGAAAGTTAGCTATCATCAAAGCTTGACACTAAACCCACAGGTAAAACTGCAGCGTCTCCACAGCAATATGCAAAGCAAAAATGCACTATTTGCTGCAGATTTATGTCACTGAAATCCCTGCATTTTTTTAGATTCCGCTGAAGATTTGTATCCTATATGTGGGAACATATCCTTAGGCCACGTTCAGACGTGGCAGAATTTTTCCGCTGCAAATGTTGGTGCAGATTCGGGCCAATTACAGAACGAATTTGCACCAACATTTGCATATTTGACAAGTAATTCAGACGTTGCAGATATCACAGCGGACTTGCCACAGAATTCAGTTTTTGCATTGCAGAGGCTGAAATCCGCAGTGAAATTCCGCTGCTTCTCCGCAACATAATCTGCATGATGCGGAGGGAAAATGCTGCAGCCTAATTTCCGCACAGTTATTTTCCGCAACGCCTGAACTAAGTTTCCTAAAAATGTATAGAAACAAATGTAAAAAACGTCTGCTGTTGAATTCCACTGCAGACTGTCCGCAGCGGAATTCAACAGCAATTATGCCACGTCTGAACTTGGCCTTAGGGTACAGTCACACGTGGCAGATTTTGTTGCAGAAATTTTCTTCCATTCATCTGAATGTGGTTGTTTCTGCATCTGGTGCATGGATTTCTGCAAGTTCCAATCAGATGAATGGAACTGATTTTCAGTTGCAGAAAATTTCTGCAACAAAATCTGCTATGTATGTCTGCACCCTTAGGGCTTATTTAGACGAATGTGTAATACGTCCGTGCAACGCGCGTGATTTTCACGCGCCTCGCACGGACCTATGTTAGTCTATGGGGCCGTGCAGACTGTCCGTGATTTTTACGCAGCGTATGTCCGCTGCGTGAAACGCACGACATGTCCTATATTTGTGCGTTGTTCGCGCATCACTCACCCATTGAAGTCAATGGGTGCGTGAAAATCATGCGCAGCACACGGAAGCACTTCCGTGTGCCGCGCGTGATTCGCGCAACAGCAGTCAAAACTATGATTGAAAACAGAAAAGCACCACGTGCTTTTCTGTTTACAAACATACAAACAGGGTGTCATAATGATGGCGGCTGCGCGAAAATCACGCAGCCACGCATCATACGGGGATGATACACGGAGCTGTTAAATACCTTTTGCGCATGCAAAACGCCGTGTTTTTTGCGTGCGCAAAACGCACACGCTCGTGTTAATCCGGCCTTGGGCTGATGTTTCATCCGAGGAGACTGCTGCAGCCTGTGATTGGCTGCAACGGCGGTCACATGGGATGAATCATCATCATAGGAGGCCGGCCCTCTGACGTCATCCAGGCCGGCCTCCTGGGATGTTGTTTCATCCCATGTGACTGCAGCTACAGCCTGTGATTGGCTGCAGCGGTCACATGGGCTGAAACGTCATTCCAGGAGGCCACACTGGAGGGAGAAACACAGACTTCTGGGTAAGTATGAGATTTTTTTTTCTGAGTTGCATCTTTTGCAGTTGGATTGCTGCGAACCCGCTGCAAAAAACACAACTGCTATTTCTTGCGGGATTTACCTTCCCATTGAATTCAACGGGTAAAACCCGCAACAAATAAGCAGTGTTTACGCAAATAAAATTCACATGCTGCGGAATAAAATTCTGCACCGCAGGTCAATTTCTGAGCGATTTTTCTGCTCAGTATTTACGCAGCATGTGGATGAGATTTGTTTTATCTCATCCACCTTGCTGCTACAGTATTTGCTGCGGGTTTTCCTCAAAAAATTCCGTTACGGAAAATCTGCAGTACTTACGCAAAGTGTGAATTGATCCTCATAGTGCAATTAGTCTTAATGTTAGACTCTTATAATGGAGATGAGCACTTAATATTTATTTTTATAGGATGTGACTTTTTCATATTAATCAAATTTCTTGCATACAGATGTCTTTATTAAAAGTAATGTCGCAATTGCTGTTTTTTTTTTTTCAATGATATAAAATCTTCACCTTAGGTCAGACATCTCCATTAATACACAGTGATTTCAGATAATATGTGTATGTTTTATTTGAAGGTCAATGCTCAGTTTAAACCCATAAATGCTTTTGGTAAACATGAAGTAATTATCAGAAGGTTATTCACTTTTTGGTAAAACATAGATTAAGTTTTACCAATGTTAACTTTAGGCAAATTTTAAAGAGATTTACATAAAATAAAGATACCTGCATAATAATTAGCCGGTTCATTCTTTATAATACATATTGCACATGTTAGCCAAGGACTCGAGTACTCAAGGGTTTTGTACTCTTAAACTTTCTCAATTTTCAAGAAAATTAGCTATATAGTACGTGAGTTGTGTGTAATAACATTTTAGCAGAGATAATAATATGATAGACAGTTTCAAATGATGTTAAAATATTCAGTTACATGCTTACTGTCATTACTTAATATTGAAAATATGTGATGATGAGACAAAAATGTACTGGTAGAACAATTTTCTATATAATAACTAATAAATACATCTAGCCAACGTAATTTTCCAATTAAAAATTAAATGCCACTTTGTGTTAAAATTGTTATTGGTAACGGACTATGTCTAAATAGTTCAACTTAATATTTTAACAGTTAACTGTGAAAAAAGCATCTTTTCAAAGGTATATGTGAACTATTTGTTAAATTATTTCTTATCTATAGTTATATTAACCCCTTCAATACGTTCGCGCTCAGCGACGGAATATTACGTCCCGGGAGTAACGGCCATTTTGGCCGTCCTCCCGAGACATACAGGAGCAGTGACAGCTGCTGTCTCGTACAGCAGCTGCCGCAGCTCCTGCAGCAGGGACCGATCGCTGTGTTCCCGCTGATTAACCCCTTAAAAGCCGTGTTCAATTGTGATCACGTCTTTTTAGGGGTAAAGCTACAATCGCCGGCCTGCTACACGATAGCGGCCGGCGATTGTAACTATGGCAACCGGACACCAAACAATGGTGCCCAGCTATGCCATCGACGAAAGCCTAGTGGGTCCTGACAAAGTCAGGACCCACTATGCTTGCTGTCAGTGAGTAGCTGACAGCTCCAATACACTGCACTACGCATGTAAAGCGTGTATTAGAATAGCGATCAGGGCCTCCTGCCCTTAAATCCCCTAGTGGGACAAAGTAATAAAGTTAAAAAAAAGTTAAAAAAAGATGTGTAAAAATAAGAAAATAAAAGTTTTAAAAGCAAAAATCCCCCCTTTTCGCTTATCAGTCCTTTATTATTAATAAAAATATATAAACAAACAAATAAACTATACATAATTTGTATCGCCGCGTCCGTAATGGCCTGAACTACAAAATTATTTCATTATTTATCCCGCGCGGTGAACGCCGTAACAGAAAATAATCATAAACCGTACCAGAATCACAATTGTTTGGTCACTTCACCTCCCAAAAAATGGAATAAAAATAAATCAAAAAGTCGCATGTACCTAAAAATGGTACTGATCGAAACTACACTTCGTTACGCAAAAAATAAGTCCTCGCACGGCTTTCTTGATGGAAAAATAAAAAAGTTCTGGCTCTTAGAATAAGGTAACACAAAAAGTGAATGATATTTTACAAAAAGTATTTTATTGTGCAAACGCCATAAGACATAAAAAAACTATAAACATCTGGTATCGCTGTAATCGTATCACCCCGCAGAATAAAGTGAATATGTCATTTATTGCGCACGGTGAACGCTGTAAAAAATAGAATAAAAAAACAATAGTAGGATTGCTGTTTTTTAGTCACTATGCCACTTAAAATAGAACAAAAACTGATCAAAAAGTCACATGCACCCCATGAAAACTGCAATGAATTCCTCAAGGGGTCTAGTTTCCAAAATGAGGTCACTTTTGGGGGTTTTCCACTGTTTTGACACCACAAGACCTCTTCAAACCGGACATGGTGCGTAATAAAAAAGGAGGGCTCAAAATCCACTAGGTTCTCCTTTGCTTCGGAGGCCGGTGCTTCAGTCCTTTACCACACTAGGGCCACATGAGGGATATTTCTCAAAACTGCAGAATCTGGACAATAAGTATTAATTTGCGTTTCTCTGATAAAACCTTTTGTGTTATAAAAAAATGGTATAAAGAGGATTTTCTGACAAAAAAATATGTAAATTTCACCTCTACTTTGCTCTAAATTCCCGTGAAACACCTAAAGGGTTCATAAACTTTCTAAATGCTGTTGTGAATACTTTGAGGGGTCTAGTTTCTAAAATGGGGTGTTTGATAGGGGTTTATAATATATAGGCCCCTCAAAGCAACTTCAGAACTGAACGGTTACCTAAATTTTTTTATAAATTAGGCAATACTTCGCTTCTTACATTATACTGATAATAAGCAGTGCCCACCCCGAGATGACCCAAGTTTTGACCGTTTGTATAAACGCAGACCCCTATTAGACCGGTTCAGTGCCCGGTTTTCCCAAGCATACACCCCCGAGAAGTGTATTTCTATTGATGAGTCCTTGGTAGATTTTAAAGGGAGGCTTCAATTCCGCCAGTACCTGCCGAGTAAGAGGGCAAGGTATGGCGTGAAGATGTATGAGCTGTGCGAGAGTGCATTAGGGTATACCCACAGATTTAGGATATATGAAGGGAAGGACAGCAGTATTCAGCCCCCAGAATGCCCCCCCCTTACTGGGAGTTAATGCAAAAATTGTGTGGGATTTGGTGCACCCACTGCTGGACCAGGGTTACCACCTCTAACTGGATAATTTTTATACCAGCGTCCCACTCTTCAACTGCCTCGCTTCCAGAAATCCTGCGGCATGCGGCACTGCTAGAAGAAATCTGACAGGCCTCCCTAAGACTCTGCTTGGGCAAACTCTCAGAAGGGGTGAGAGCAGGGCACATTCTAGTAGCAACATATTGTGTGTCAAGTACAAGGACAAGAGAGATGTCCCATCAGTACCCATGTACCTGTACGAGGTACCAGTACAAAGACCCCCAAACCAGACTGCATCCTGGACTACAATAGGTACATGGGAGGGGTGGACTTGTCAGATCAAGTCCTGAAGCCCTACAGTGCCATGGGGTGTGGTATAAGAAGCTGGCCGTGCACATCATACAGATGGCTTTGTACAATGTGTACGTGCTACGTCGATGTACAGGCCAGAGGGGAAATTTCCTGGAATTTCAAGAGGTGATTATCAAGAACCTAATCTTTAGGGACCAAGAAGGGGGGGGGCACCCAGTACTTCTGGAAGCGAGGCCACATGGATCGTAGAAGGGCAACACTGTCCAGGAGAAGTTCCCCAAACTGGCAAGAAGGGAAAAAGTCAAAAGAGTTGCAAAATCTGCTATAAAAGGGGGATAAGAGAGGAAACAATATATCAATGTGACACGGGTCCCGAAAAACCAGAGCTCTGTATGAAAGAGTGTTTTAAAATTTGTCATACATCCCTTGGTTTATAATTTACCCCAATTTTACTTACCCTGATGTACTCCGCACAGCATATCCCCCCTCGTCTTTCCCCTCTGGGCCCTGCTGTGTGCCCAGGCAGCTGATAACAGCCACATGTAGGGTATTGCCGTACCCAGGAGAACCCACATTACAGTTTATGGGGTGTATGTCTCTGGTCAAAATGCTCACTACACCTCTAGATGAATGCCTTAAGGGTGTAGTTTTTAAAATGGGGTCACGTCTTGCGGGCTTCTGCATACATGACTTCGCACCAGAAAATCCCCAGTAGGCCAAATGGTGGTCCTTTCGTTCTGAGCCCTCCCATGGGCCCAAACGGCAGTTTATCACCACAAATGGGGTATTGCTGCACTCAGGACAAATTTCGCAACAGAATGAGGTATTTGATTTCTTGTGAAAATAAGAAATTTTCAGCCAAAACTACATATTATTGGAAAAAATTAATTTTGTTTTAATTCCCAGCCCAATTCAAATAAGTTCTGTTAAAAAACTATGGGGTAAAAATGGTCACAACACCCATAAATGAATTCCTTGAGGGGTGTAGTTTCCAAAATGGGGTCACTTCTGGTGGGTTTCCATAGCTTTGATACCTCTGGGGCTCTGCAAATGCAACATGGCACCCGAAAACCAATGCAGCAAAATCTGGACTCCAAAGAACAAATAGCGCTCCTTCCCTTCTGAGGTCTCCCATGGGTCCAAACGGCAGATTATTGCCACAAATGGGGTATTGCTGCACTCAGGAGAAATTGGGCAACAAAATGGGGTATTTTGTTCCCTGTGAAAATAAGAAATTTTGATCACAAATTACATCTTATTGGAAAAAATTACATTTTTTTAATTTCACAGCCCAATTCAAATAGGTGCTGTGAAAAAAACTGTGTGGTCAAAATTGTAAGAACAACCATATTTAAATTCCTTGAGGGGTGTAGTTTCCAAAATGGGGTGACTTCTGGTGGGTTTCCATTGCTTTGATACCTCTGGGGCTCTGCAAATGCGACAGGGCACCCGAAAACCAATCCAGCAAAATCTGGACTCCAACAAACACATAGCGCTCCTTTCCTTCTGAGCCCTCCCATGGGACCAAACGGCAGTTTATCACCACAAATGGGGTATTGCCGCACTAAGGACAAATTGGGCAACAAAATGGGGTATTTTGTTCCCTGTGAAAATAAGAAATTTTGATCACAAATGACATCTTATTGGAAAAAATTACATTTTTTTAATTTCACAGCCCAATTCAAATAGGTGCTGTGAAAAAACTGTGTGGTTAAAATGGTAACAACAACCATAAATGAATTCCTTGAGGGGTGCAGTTTCCAAAATGGGGTCACTATTGGGGGATTCCTACTGTTTTGGCACCTCAACACCTCTTCAAACCTAGTATACCTGCCTAAAATATATTCTAATAAAAAAAGAGGCCTCCAAATGCACTAGGTGCTGCTTTTCTTCTAGGGCTTGTGTTTTAGTCCACAAGCACACTAGAGCCACATGTGGGACATTTCTAAAAACTGCAGAATCTGGACAATACATATTTAGTAGTGTTTCTCTGGTAAAATCTTCTGTGTTACAGAAAAAAAATTGAATAAAATTGAAATTCAGCAAGAAAAATGAAATTTGCAAATTTCACCTCCACTTTGCTTTAATTCCTGTGAAATGCCTGAAGGGTTAAAAAACTTTCTAAATGCTGTTTTGAATACTTTGAGGGGTCTAGTTTTTAAAATGGGGTGTTTTATGGGGGTGTCTAATACATAGGCCCCTCAAAGCCACTTCAGAACTGAAGAGGTACCTTAAAGAAAAGGCTTTTGAAATGTTCTTAAAAATATGAGAAATTGCTGTTTATGTTCTAAGCCTTGTAACGTCCAAGAAAAATAAAAGAATGTTCAAAAAACGATGCCAATCTAAAGTAGACATATGGGAAATGTGAACTAGTAACTATTTTGGGTGGTATAACTGTCTGTTTTACAAGCAGATGCATTTAAATTCTGAAAACTGCTATTTTTTCAAAATGTTCTCTAAATTTTGTAATTTTTCACCAATAAACACTAAATATATCGACCAAATTTTACCACGAACATGAAGCCCAATGTGTCACGAGAAAACAATCTCAGAATTGCTTGGGTAGGTTTAAGCATTCCGACGTTATTACCACATAAAGTGAAATATGTCAGATTTGAAAAATGGGCTCTGAGCCTTAAGGCCAAAACTAGGCTGCGTCCTTAAGGGGTTAACATTGTTGATAAGATAGAAAAAAAGTCCATCCAGTTCAACCACAATGTTTATACAGAGAAAAGCAAAACCCTCCATGAAGTGTTAACTGGGTTTTTTCGGGCTATTAAAAATCTGGCAGCTGCAAAAGTGATAAAAATGAAAAGAATCTCACATCCCCCATGGCTCCAGCATCACAAGTCCAGTAGTCCCCTCCCAATGTCTGTTTACTGTACCTTATTTATTTGTTTACCTTGCTGAATCGATGAAGTACCTGACCGGTACATCACTGCTCGAGACAATGACTCCCGTAGTCCCATATGACTGCAGTGACCAGTAAATGGCTGGAGCAGTCACAGACTGGGACCTCTGGACCTGCTGTATTAGAGCGGTGGATGATTTAAAAGTTGTGTATTTGCTTTCTCTGTTCTCCTGTTATATGTTTTAAAATTGCCAGATTTTTTAAAGCCTGGGGATCCCCTTTAAGCATTGCTGACTTAATAATGGCGTCCAAACAGACTACACTGCAGATTCATCTCATTTTATAGCTTACAGTGAAACTAAATTGTCACTAGTAGGCTGAAGATTCATGATAAAGTTAAAGTCCTATTTTGCTGCCTCAGATAAGATGTGTGAGGGTGGAAAGCTGACAGAGATAAGAGAATGGGTTTTCTAGGAAAGATGGTATGTCACTACTCTAGATTTCATTGACTTGGTTGTAAATCATACCACTATGTAGTGAAGAGATTATTTGAGAAAAGTTTTCTAAATGACAGCCTCCTGGAGGTAAATGCAGAATTAATACAAAATTAAAAAAACATAATTTATTAAGGAAAAAAAGTAAAACCAAATTTTGTCCCTTTTAAAAATCTGAATATTGTTTAAAAATTGATTATCTAATTTTATAGAGAGAAACACAGAGGTTTTTGTAACTATGGTTAAAAAAAATAATTGTAGCATATTCCAACGTATACCATATTACAAAAGTATTCTTTTCTCCTGTAGAAGAATTGTTTTAAGGGGAGAATTCGGTGCTTCATGGCTATATGATAGCAGACAGACTACCAATGCTCTGTAATATGGAATGGTAGAAACTCTGTATGATACCTTACACACACCTTAGGATAAGAATAAGAAATAAAGTAAAAATACGTGAGCATTTATTAAAATTGTTGTTGCCATGTTATACATTTTAAAGTAAGGCTGTAGATAGTGTAATGGCTTATGTAACTTACCTGCCAGCGGCCGCGTCCACAGACCGACGAGCTCCAGCCGTCGTCTTCCTCCTTGGAGACGCCAGCACATGCGACAGCACTGCTCCACTGCCCTGCTTAGGGTGCGTGTGCGCTCGTTGCCAGCCTTAAAGGGCCAGTGTGTGCACCTGTAAAAAGAACCCTATCCAAACCCTACGCACCTTGCATTATAAAAAAGGACTCTGCCCTCTTCCTCCTTGCCTGAGCGTTGTTGTGTCTGCCCATGTTCGTTATTGCAAATGGTCCCTTAGTTGTATCCTGTATCCTGTGTTCCCGTATCCTGTATTCCATATCCCATATCCAGTTATTGTGTTTGTTTCAGTGCATAGTGTAGTGTTGGAGTTGAGTCCATTATCGGTGCCAAGTGTCATCTGTGCCAAGTGTTCAATATGTTTTTATTGGAAAATTTAGAAAAAGGCCAAACAAGTCAGTCAGTATGTATATCTCAGCTCGCAGGCCGGCAATAAAAATACATATATACAGAGTTACAAAAAACTCAAAGTAGACATATTCAAATCAAAAACACCAATCCATATGTTACGTTATTGACAAGCCACAAGGTGCCTAAATGTGTAGAACCACAGATAGACATAGTAAATATTTCAACAAAGAAACAACAACAATAACAGGTGACTATCATAAGATCATCATAAAAAAAGCATTATAAAAGTAATTATGAAAGTAAGGTTACACTGTACCTCTACATCAGATGGTAAAATTAGTTCAACGATGAGGAGGACAGGCAGTGTTCGTATACGGGACTTTTAATGAAGTCTAGCCAATTCTTCCAAGTCTTGAGAAATTTAAGATAAGTTCCGCCCTCCCAACTACCAGTTCATCCATCCTAAAGATCTGGCCAATTTTTTCCAACCATTGGGGAATGGTAGGAGGAGCCATGGATCTCCACTTGAGGGGGATGAGTAGTTTAGCTGCTGTTAATAAGTGGGTTACTAAAGAATGTTTAGATGGTCGAAAAGGAGGAACTCGGCAACCACAACACCACAAGCTCAGGAGTAATGCACAAATCAATATTACATATTATATTTATGTGTCTCGTTATCTCAGACCAAAAGTCCTTGATGACTGACCAGTGATACCATATATGTGAGATAGAACCCACCTCATATCTGAATCTCCAGCATAAATCATCAGAATTGAGACATTACTTATAGAGTAGCTGGGGAGTTTTTAACCATCTCGTCAGGGTCTTATATGAGTTCTATTGAGTTTTAACCCAGCGAGACAAACCGTGTGAATTGGACAAGATATTAGTAACTTCAGTGGGTGTAAAAATGGTGCCGAGCTCCCTCTCCCAAGACAGCAGGTAAACAAGTTTGGACGAAGCTGCTAGTTGCAGGATTCTTTGATATATTTTAGAGAGAAGGCCTTTGGGAAGATTTGGCAACAACAAATAATGTTCTAGCCAATTGATGTCCCGAAGAGTTGTTGTGTATTTTGTACAAAATTCTTTACACACTGTGTTGAATGCAAGGTCATGTATAAAAGATATGGGGGTGGACTCCAGAGGTGTAATTAAAGATGATAACTCGGGTGGGTCCACTAAATTTTTTAAGATAGGATAAATTGTTAAATGCAATAGGTGAGACCAAGGAAAGGGAGTTGGAATGGCGACAGCATTAAGGAAGGCCAGGAGAACACCCAGTGGCATAAGTGGGGAAGGTCCCTTGTTTGTCTGATTTTTCAGAAAGAAGTTCTGCCACACATCCACCGTGCCCTTTAATGTTTTGCTATAATTCAATGTTGTTAGTGGAACATTAGACCAGAGGTGGATAACACCCTTATCTCCAAGAAGATGTTGCTCAATGTGAACGTGTGGCGACATTTGCTGCTGCTTATGTACTAAGGTCAACCATCTCGTCAAATGGTTGGCCCTATAATAGGCCTGAACATCTGGCAATCCGCATCCCCCTCGTTGTCTACCAAGTCGTAATTGAGCATAGGAAATTCTAGGATGAGCAGAATTCCAGACAAACTTGGAAAATAAGCGGTGAATCTGAATGAAAAAGGATTGTAGAAGCCATATCGGAATTGCCTGCAGCACAAAGAAAATTTGTGGCATTATACAGCATTTTAGTATATTTTTCCAGCCCAACCAGCTGACATATTGTATTTTTAGGCATGAGAGATGCGTATTAATTTTCTTAATTAATGGTTTAAAGGTGTACTCGAACAACCTGGCAGGTTCTGAGGGTATGTGGACACCCAGGTATGTAATGTCAGTAGATTGCCAGGAAAAAGGTGAGGACAGTTTAAGTTGTTGGATCATGGAGTCCGGAACCGTAATATTTAGTGCCACTGATTATCCCAAATTAATCTTGAAGTTTGAAACTTTGCCAAAGTCCTCTAGTATCGAGAGAATCTCTCGAAGTGCTTGAAGGGGGTTCAATATAAATAAAAGTAAGTCATCAGCAAAGGCAGCAGTGGAGTGTGTGACACCACCTATCTCGAGACCATGAACAACAGTGGATTGTATGAATTTCTGGATTAAAGATTCTATAGTTAATACAAAGAGAGAGGGGGATAACAGGCAACCCTGTCTCATTCCATTGCGACTGTCAAAGGGTGGATAAAGGGTGCCGTTTATTCTAATTGTAGCATATGGGTCTTTATAAAGCGTGAAGATGGCTTTGATAAAGAAGGGGGGAAACCAAATCGGAATAATACCGCTTGCATAAAATCACACGCAACTTGATCAAATGCTTTTACTGCATCAGTGCTTAGGAGAACCAGTGAAGTCCCTTGACGTTTAGCAAAAGATATTGCATTTATCACTCTGGTGGTGTTACATTTTCCCTCCCTATTTGGGACAAAACCCGTTTGTTCTGGATTAATAAGTTTGGGAAGTAATAAATTTATACGGTGCGCCAGAAGTTTCGCCCACCACTTAGCATCAGCAATTCAGTAGGGAGATGGGCCTATAACACCCACACGTCGTAGGATCTTTACCCTCTTTCGGGAGAACCGTAACATATGCTTCAAGCATTTGTTTGGGAAGACTACCACCTGTCATAAGTGAGTTGAAAAGTTTCACAAAATATGGAAGCAAAGTCACGGTGAAGGTCTTGAAGTAAAATATAGGAAACCCATCTGGACCAGGACTCTTTCCACTAGATATGGAGAACAGCACCTCCCTAATCTTCTGCTCCATGAAAGGGGATGTCAGCAATCTGTGCCACGTGTCTGCCAAATCTTATATTCAGGTACTCTTGTCCTAAAGACTATCATTGACAATTGTTTGGCCAGCTGCTACTCCCCTACGGCGGAGCGGCCTAGTGGGTCCACATACCCCCACAGCCGTAACAGATAGAACGATCTATAGAACAATATACATTATTAACTTAATAAGTACATGGAACAAATATCTTACAAAAATTGTTAAGAGTGAAAATTGTGCCTTCATTGTAGTAGTTTGATGTCTTGGTATTACTATTTTCTACAAACTTTGATTTTCATTTGCAATTGAATTAAATTTACAACTAAACACCTGATTTTAAAGGCATGGATAAATATCAAAGCAATCTGTCATTTGAAGTCACTATTTTTTAATGCTACTTGAGTTTCACTAAAGAAAACAAACTGTATTTGTCTAAAACATTCCTTATTTTAATAGACCTTCAAGGTTCACCTATAAGACAGCTTTGAGGCTCCTTTCACACAAACAGTCTAATGCAGGTAATTCATTCAGCTATGGAGCATACAATCTACAGAAGATAATTAGCAGAACCATCCCAAAGGACACTCTTGCAGACATGGATTATTTTCCACTACTCCTTAGCATAGCATTCAAAACAATCAATAAAATAAAAAAACAAGCTTGTAAATAATGTTACACCAACTCTTTGTGATATACAATGGAACCAAACTCCTTTACTTATTAAAACTGACATACAGCGGACCTTAAAGTACAAAGCAGAATTGGCGGGTTTGCCCTAGAGACCTTCATAATACTCAATCAGCTGCAGATCAGCAGGACAGGCTTACTTCTCTTTATAATATCAACCATAAACATTTGCTTTTGTGCATATCAGAAGCCACATACTCATTTTCAGCACATTACATGGTATTTTTCAAGTGTGAAATGAAAAGTCAAATATTTTACTCAGCCTTTTTTGTGAGGGTATTATAGTCAGAGGCATTCAGCATATAAAAGGGTGTTAAGCTTTACCAGTTACACAGCTTCACAGTGATTTCCAATGAGCTGTGAAGCTACAGTTGCAATTTGACTACTTGCATGAAGTGACACAAGGACAATCATGATGGCTTCCTATAGTATGATAGGGCTACAGGTAAAGACAATTATGGAGTAATACACTTCTTCGCTACATTTATGCTAAATAAACTTGACCGTTATTGCAAAACAATTCAAAGTTAACTGAATGAATGATTGTTAAAAAAAAAGTTATGCAGGTTCAGTTTATATATGTCTCCTTGTTAAACTGGGCAGCATGTGGACTATTTAGACATCTTATTGGAATTTCTTTTTTATATATAAATGATGACAAACATCTAACAAAATGTTTTTTTAGCTTTGCTAAAGAGAGATGGGTGAAGAAGAACACACAGGAAATGAAGTGTTCTATTTGCCCTATTTGTACTATTATAAGCCTTAAAAGTTTTTTTTCCCATTTTAATTACAGATGAGGAAATATATGAGAATTGTAACCAACAGAGTAATTTCTTATTACTTAACCATATTTCAAGCATATAAGGCAATGGAGGCTGAGAAGCTTTAATATAGATCCATATTTAAATTTAATTTTGTTTTATATGGGATAACTACGGCTCTGTAGTAGGAAATTTGCCCGCTGACAAATCACTAGGGAAGAAAGTTTTTAATAGATTCACTCATCTCTACTAATAATATACTATCCTATTTAAGGGCACATTCAGATGTGGCGGAATTGCTGTTGAATTCCGCTGCGGACAGTCCGCAGTGGAATTCTGCAGCAACCGTTTTTTACATTAGTTTCTATACATTTGTGGGAAACTTACTTCAGACTTTGTGGAAAATAACTGCGGAAATTAGGCTGCGGTGCAGAATTTTCCCTCCGCAGCATGCTCATTATGTTGCGGAGAAGCAGCGGAATTTCATTACGGATTTCAGCCTTTGCATTGCAAAGGCTGAAATCTGCAGCAAGTCTGCTGTGATATCCACAACTTCTGAATTACCTGTCAATAATGAAAATGTTGCTGCAAATCCGCAAAGAATCTGCAGCAACATTTTCAGTGGAAGAATTCTGCCACGTCTGAACATGGCCTAAGGTTGGTATTGTATAAGTAAAAGTCTGTATTATTGTGCCAAATATTCATGCATATAAGTTCCCTGCATTCATGAGGAGAACTCTATCCCACTTTCCCTGACTCCATTCGCCCTCCTCACTCTTGATTGATGGTTATCTCTTTATACACAGTTATATTAAGTCAGACACAAACTGTACTTCTATATATAATATGCTACTTTTTATTACAGGCTTAATTATTATAAGTGACAGATATGCTTTAAAAGGATTTTCTCACTATCAAATCTTATGGGATTTCACATGTATATGCCATAAACATTTGATCGGTAGCAGCCATACTTTTAATGCTCTTCCATGTTTATTTAAAGTTTAAGGCTTCATAATTACATAGTTACATATTTAGTACGGTTTAAAAAAGACACATGTCCATCAAGTTCAACCAAGGGATGGGAAAAAGGGATGGGATGAAACTAAATTTCTACACATTGACATAGGAGCTGATATTTTTTCGTTCTAGGGAAATTATCTAAGCCTTTTTTAAAACCCTCTACTGTAGCTACTGTGACCAGCTCCTGTGGTAGGCTATTCCAAACATTAAATAGAAAAAAATATTACAAAAAGTTCGCTCACCGCGTTTCCACTGCGTTAATTCATACAATTTGCTTTATTCCACGTCCAAATGCTGCAGGTGCTCGAAAATACCCCCAAAGTTATCCTATGTCGACAGCAGGCATAAAAGGCAATTGAAGTGGACAATGGAAGGTGTATCAAGCTATGACTAAGGACCCTACCGGTCTGAAACGCGTAAGCGTGGTCCCGGGATTTTTGTTTTAATCTTCATGTTTTAAAATGATTGAATAAACCATAATTTTTTATATCAAATGCTGGATACACCTCTCATTGTCCACTTCAATTGTATTCCAAAGACTCACAGTTCTCACAGTAAAGAAGGCTTGTCACCACTGCAGATTGAACCTTTTTTTTCTCCAGACGGGGGTAGTGCCCCCTTGTTTTTTGAGGGGGTTTTACATGGAACAGGTTTTTACTATATTTCTTGTATGGGTCATTCATATATTTATATAAGTTAATCATATAAGGGGAGACATTTCCTCAACCTGTTGCAGGAAAGTTTTATGGGCCAGTTTGTGGAAGACCCGACTAGAGGTGAAGCTCTGTTGGATCTGGTCATTTCTAATAATGCAGAGCTTGTTGGGAATGTCAATGTTCGTGAAAACCTCGGTAACAGTGATCACAATATAGTTATATATTACATATACTGTAAAAAACAAACACAGGCTGGGAGGGCAAAAACACTTAATTTTAAGAAGGCCATTTTCCCCAGGATGAGGGCTGCAATTCAGGATATAGACTGGGAAGAACTAATGTCAAATAATGGTACAAATGATAAATGGGAGATTTTCAAATCTACTTTGGGTAATTATACTGCAAAATTTATTCCTATAGGTAACAACTTATAAACGACTAAAATTAAACCCCACATGGCTTACACCTTCTGTAAAAAGGGCAATATATGACAAAAAAAGGGCATTTGAAAAATACAAATCTGAGGGTACAGCTGTAGCCTTTGTAAAAGAACTTAATAAAATCTGTAAAAAGGTAATAAAATTAGCAAAAATACAAAATAAAAGGCAGGTGGCCAAGGATAGTAAAACAAATCCACAAAAATTCTTCAAGCATATAAATGCAAAAAAGCCAAGGTCTGAACATGTAGGACCCCTAGATAGTGGTAACGGGGAGTTGGTCACAGGGGATCAAGAGAAGGCAGAGTTACTAAAAGGGTTCTTCCCCTCTGTATATACAACAGAAGAAATAGCAGCTGATGTAGCCGCTGTTAATATATCAGTTGATATACTGAATTGGATGAATGTAGATATGGTGCAAGCTAAATAAAATAAAATAAACGTACACAAGGCCCCGGGACCAGAAGGGTTACACCCTAGAGTTCTTAAGGAGCTTAGTTCAGTTATTTCTGTCCCCCTCTTCATAATATTTAGAGATTCTCTGGTGACTGGTGTAGTGCCAAGGGACTGGCTCAGGGCAAATGTGGTGCCTATTTTCAAAAAGGGATCTAGGTCTTCGCCGGGTAATTATAGACCAGTAAGCTTAACATCAATTGTGGGGAAAATATTTGAGGGGCTATTGAGGGACTATATACAGAATTATGTGACAATAAATAGTATTATAAGTGACAGCCAGCACGGTTTTACTAAGGACAGAAGCTGTCAAACCAACCTGATTTGTTTTTATGAAGAGGTGAGCAGAAGCCTAGACAGAGGGGCCGCTGTGGATATAGTGTTTTTGGACTTTGCAAAGGCATTTGACACGTCCCTCATAGACATCTAATGGGTAAATGAAGGACTATAGGTTTAGAAAGTATAGTTTGTAATTGGATTGAGAATTGGCTCAAGGACCCTATCCAGAGAGTTGTGGTCAATGATTCCTACTCTGAATGGTCGCCGGTTATAAGTGCACCCCAGGGTTCAGTGCTGGGACCACTATTATTCAACTTATTTATTAATGATATAGAGCAGGGGTCTCAAACTCGGCCGGGTAAGTGGGCCACATATAGAAAAAATGGGATGTTGACGGCCCGCATTACTTTCAAATTTGATACAATACAAAATTATTGTTAATCAATTAGTTATTTGAACTACTATAACACTATATTACTATAATAATACTACATTACTATAATAATACAGCTAGGTTTAAAATTTGAGATATTTCTCCACGTGCTTATTTCAACAATCCAGTTTTCCAGTTTAAGTGTCGCTAAATGCAGTCCGGCGGCTCAGTTAGCAGCGTTTGGCAGACACACATGTCAAGATTGGGCAGCCCCTTTTTAGATAGAGCCACAGTGCCATCAGTGGATGCTGCCTCAGTGCCCTCTGTGGATGCTGCCGGAGTGCCCTCTGTGGATGCTGCCGCAGTGCCCTCTGTGGATGCTGCCGCTGTGCCCTTCTGAGATGCTGCCGCTGTGCCCTCTGTGGATGCTGCCGCAGTGTCCTCTGTAGATGCTGCCACAGTGCCCTCTGTAGATTCTGCCACAGTGCCCTCTGTAGATGCTGCTACAGTGCCCTCTGTAGATTCTGCCACAGTGCCCTCTGTAGATGCTGCCACAGTGCCCTCTGTAGATGCTGCCACAGTGCCCTCCGTAGATGCTGCCACAGTGCCCTCCGCAGATGCTGCCACAGTGCCCTCTGTAGATCCTGCCACAGTGCCCTCCGCAGATGCTGCCACAGTGCTCTCCGCAGATGCTGCCACAGTGATGTCAGTGGCTTGCCCAGAGTTATAGTCCCACAGCAGAGCCGCTTCTAGCACTCTGCCTGGGATTCCAGCTCTGCTCCTGACATCACTGTCCATATATGGACAGAGATGTCAGGGGCAACATCAGAGCTGGAGTCCCGGGCAGAGCGCTAGTAGGCTCTTCCTTGGACTCCAGCTGTGCTCCTGACATCACTGGGACTCCTGCTCTGGGGAAGCCCCTGACATCATTGTCGATGTATGGACAGCGATGTCAGAGGCTTCCCCAGAGTCCCAGAGCAGAGCCTATATTAGCGCTCTGCCCAGAACTCCAGCTCTGGGGAAGCCCCAGACATCGTGTGTCCAAACATGGGCACACAATGTCAGGGAATTCCCCAGAGTCCAGTAGCAGAGCCTATACTAGCACTCTGCCCTGGACTCCACTCTGGGGAAGACCCTGACACACTGTCCATATATGGACTGCGATGTCAGGGAATTCCACAGAGTCGCGGAGCCTATACTAGCGCTCTGCATGGGACTCCGACTCTGGGGAAGCCCTAGACATCGTGTGTCCAAACATGGATACCGATGTCAGGGAATTCCACAGAGTCCCGGACCAGAGCCGATACTAGCGCTCTGCCCGGGACTCCGCTCTGGGGAAGACCCTGACACACTGTCCATATATGGACAGCGATGTCAGGGAATTCCACAGAGTCCCAGAGCAGAGCCTGTACTAGCGCTCTGCACGGGACTTCGGCTCTGGGGAAGCCGAGACATCGCTGTTCATATGTGCACAGTGATGTCAGGGAATTCCAGAGTCTCGGAGCAGAGTCTGTCCCACGGGCCGCAGATGACAGCCCCAGGGGCCGCATGTGGCCCGCAGGCCGCATGCTTGAGACCCCTGATATAGAGGATGGGATTAATAGCACTATTTCTATTTTTGCAGATGACACCAAGCTATGTAATATAGTTCAGACTATGGAAGATGTTTGTGAATTGCAAGCGGATTTAAACAAACTGAGTGTTTGGGCGTCCACTTGGCAAATTAAGTTTAATGAAGATAAATGTAAAAAGTGATGCACCTAGGTACGAACAGCCTGCATGCATTATATGTCCTAGGGGGAGCCACACTGGGGGAGTCACTTGTTGAGAAGGATCTGGGTGTACTTGTAAATCATAAACTAAACAACAGCATGCAATGTCAATCAGCTGCTTCAAAGGCCAGCAGGATATTGTCGTGTATTAAAAGAGGCATGGACTCACGGGACAGGGATGTAATATTACCACTTTACAAAGCATTAGTGAGGTCCATCTAGAATATGCAGTTCAGTTCTGGGCTCCAGTTCATAGAAAGGATGCCCTGGAGTTGGAAAAAATACAAAGAAGAGCAACGAAGCTAATAAGGGGCATGAAGAATCTAAGTTATGAGGAAAGATTAAAAGAACTAAACCTATTTAGCCGTGAAAAAAGACGACTATATATGAATGGCACATACAAAAAATATGGTGAAATCCTGTTCCATGTAAAACTCCCACAAAAAACAAGGGGGCACTCCCTCCGCCTGGAAAAAGAAAGGTTCAACCTGCAGAGGCGACTGTGAACGGTGAATTTATGGAATAGTCTACCGCTGGAGCTGGTCAAAGCAGGGACAGTAGATGGCTTTAAAAAAGGCTTAGATAATTTCCTAGAACAAAAAAATATTAGCTCCTATGTGTAGAAATTTTTTACTTCCCCTTTCCCATCCCTTGGTGGAACTTGATCGACATGTGTCTTTTTTCAACCATACAAACTATTTAACTATGTAACTATGCAACTATATGTCTCCCCCCTTAGTCGTCTCTCTTCAAGGCTAAATAGGTTTCAGTCTTTAATCTTTCCTCATAACTTAGATTCTCCATGCCCCTAATTAGTTTAGTTGCTGTTCCTTATATTTTTTCCAACTCCAGGGCATCCTTCCTATGAACTGGATCCCAGAACTGAACTGCATATTCCAGATGAGGCTGCACTAATGCTTAGTAAAGTGGTAATATTATATCCCTGTCCTGCTAGTCCATGCCTCTTTTAATACACAACAATATCTTGCTGGCCTTTGAAGCAGCTGATTGACATTGCTTGCTGTTATTTAGTTTATGATCTACAAGTACACCCAGATCTTTCTGAATAAGTGACTCCCCCAGTATAGCTCCCCCTAGGACATATGATGCATGCAGATTGTTGGTACCCAGATGCATAACTTTACATTTATCTCCATTAAACCTCATTTGCCAAGTGGATGCCCACACCCTTAGTGTGTCCAAATCAACTTGCAATATTCGAACATCTTCCATAGACTTAACAATACTACATAGCTTGGTGTCATCTGAAAAAATATAACTAGTGCTATTAATCCCATACTCTATATCATTCATAAATAAGTTAAATAATAGTTGTCCCAGCACTGAACCCTGGGGTACACCACTTGTAACCGGTGAACATTCAGAGTAGGAATCATTGACCACAACTCTCTGGATACAGTCCTTGAGCCAATTATCAATCCAATTACAAACTATACTTTCTAAACCTATAGTCCTTAATTTACCCATTAGACATCTTGTCACGTTGCGGGTTTGTGGACCCACTGGGCTGTATCGCCGTAGCGGGGAGGCAGCTGACCAAACAACAGGGAACCCCTTCAATACAATGTCCCTCACAATGGTACCTGGATAGTCCAGGCAGTGGCCGCAGCTCTGGCACTGATGGAGATGGGTGCAGCAAGTAACGCCAAACATGGCGGATGACACAGGTGCCGCATATTACGCCAGACGTGGCGAATTCCTCTGGATGTGGCAGATGACACAGGAAGTGGCACGACTCCCACACTAGTAGGCACAGGAACAAGAACAGTACGGGATACAGGAACAGGTAACAGGGCACGGGTAACAACTGGAACGGGAAACACTAGGGAATAACAAGACAGACTTGGGAATAACTAACAACGCTCAGGCAAGGATTAGAAGGAATGGGGCCTTCTTATAGACCAGGAAATCATGGGCAGTTGATGATGATGATTTCCTCTTGCGTGCTGGCCCTTTAAGGCCGGGCACGAGCGTGCACACGCACCCTACGGGACACAGCAGACCGGAGCGAAAGTGAGCGCTGGCGTCTCCTAGGAAGGAGATGGGGACCAGCGCTCACGGATCCATGGCTGCGGGCGTCGGGAGGAGAGTAAGTAATGGACTCTTCACATTTATTGTCATGTGGCTTCGACCGGATGGAAGGAGTTCGTGGTCAGCGACCACAGACGTTACATCTATCGGGGACAGTGTCAAATGCCTTTGCAAAGTCCAAAAAGACTATATCCACAGCGGCCCCTCTGTTTAGGCTTCTGCCCACCTCTTCATAAAAACAAATCAGATTGATTTGACAACTTCTGTCCTTAGCAAAACCGTGCTGGCTGTCACTTATAATACAATTTTTTGTCACATACTCCTTTATATAGTCCCTCAATAACCCCTTAAACATATTTCCCACGATTGGGGTTTCACACGACTAGGTTCTAGGGAATGCACCTATTCTAAAAGTAAGAAGATCATAAATTAGGTTATAGAAAAAGTTAGAAATAATCTCTAGCTTAGACATCACTCAACCAATTTGCATGATATCATTTTTACTTTTTTTTATGCAAAAATGTGTTATATTCTAGATATAACAGATATTATGTGGTGTATTCTTATTAACAGAGGCAGACACATACTGCAGATGTCCCCTGTGCAAAGAATGTGCCTGGGCCCGCCATAACCGAACCACGGGGCACATATAAAACTATACAAATCTATATTGCACATTTTATTACTAGTTTAGAAGACAAGTAACAAACATAAATAATGCAAATAATTTCCGTATTTAACAACTGAGTATAACACAAAGCACTCATGTTACTAACTTTTTTATAATGACTTTATCTTGCTCATTGCACTTATCAAGCAGGACTAACTTGTGATACTTCACCTATGGGAATGCAATAGTGCTGAACTAAGAAAGTGATGACAGAAAAGTTGTTTTTTTTTAAAATAAATACTTGCAATTCTAGTAACCATTACACTAGTATAAGTAAACTTACTTTATACAGCAAAATACTATAACCAAAGTTGTAAATCAATAATAAAATAAGTGTATTTGTGGTGATGAAGTCGGGGTGCACCCCATATAGTGCTTGAGGAGGCCACCTAAGTGTGGTGACCACACAGTGAGTGAAAACTTTCACCCCTTCCCGTCGCAGCTATTTTTTGATTTTTGATATTCGTTTTTTTGCGGGAGGAGTTGTAGTTCCTATTGGTAGCATTTAAAGTACCATAGAATGTACTAAGACCTGATCTGTGAGTTGCCGAAAGTAAACAGGGTGGGGGGGAGGGGGCCCCCCTCCGTCTGCCGGATGGCTGTGCCGACCTATGTGCCGATCTATGCACCCACACCCTCTAGGCACCTGTGCAGTCGAACCGGCTGTACCGGTGATATGTCCGCCCCTGCTTAATAATTATTCAGACTACTCAGTATTTAATTTATCACATTAAGGTGTACTGCACATTGAGTTTAACATATGTGGAAAAAATTATCACTATGTATGTTTTTCGTTAAAGAGCAGCTTCAAGAAGTATTAACCAATTATAAAATATATACTTGATTTGGACCTTTTTAGTTTTTTCATAGTAGATTTTGAATTTTATGCACAATATATAAAAAAGTTGTACAGTTAAGTCACCATAAACAACAAACAACACCAGCGGGGCATCAAAAAAGAGAATATAAATATAGAATTATGGAAAAATAGCAACGGCAAATTGACTGCAAATTGTTTAAAACTGAAATTGTTACAGGAACAAGACCTGAGGCACTCAGATTACAGTTTCCAGGAGTGCTACTGAATCACTTAATATTTATAAGAACCTATCCTTTTCTTATTTTCCCAAAGGCATTGCTTCTGCATAATATCAGTAATGAAATCTCATTGTATAACCTATGAACAATCCGAATCATGGTATCACTTCATAGCACCTGAAACACGGAAACAACATTGCTACCTGAAACATCCACAAAATATTTGTAGGAAACAAGAACAGTTATAAAATAGTAATATATTCAATGAATTGATAGGAATAAAATGATATGGATATTAAATACATGTCCTTTCTATAAACCATTTATAGTAACATAGTAAGGTTAAAAAAAAAAGATTTAAGTCTATTTGGTTCGAATTGTCCTATAATGTAGAGCCAGGGAAAGGCAAATCTCCTCATGAGGCAAATGCCTTTTTCTCATGTAAGGAAAAATATGTCCTTCCTGACTCCAAATATAGCAATCAAAATAAATGCCTGGATCAATTCCCCATGTAATCTAGTATTCTTAACTTTAATATTATTACTTTTAAGAAAAACATGCAGGCCTATTTTAACCGCTTCCTGTCACTGCCCTGCATTTTGACATCCTAATGGAAAGTGCCACTTTCCATTAGGATGTGAATAAGGGTCCACTTCTGCCCCAACATTAAAGAGGCTCTGTCACCAGATTTTGCAACCCCTATCTCCTATTGCAGCAGATCGGTGCTGCAATGTAGATAAGAGTACACGCCCAGTTGTACTTTTACTTTAAACACGCCCAGTTGTACTTTAGAAAGCCTCATTTACATAAATATAAAAATGGTCATAACTTGGCCAAAAATGCTCGTTTAAAAAAAAAAAAAAACGTTACTCTTATCTACATTGCAGCGCCGATCTGCTGCAATAGGAGATAGGGGTTGCAAAATCTGGTGACATAGCCTCTTTAAGCCTGGGGCTCGATCTCTCTGAGGCCGGGTTTACACGAGCATGTGCGTTTTGCGCACGCAAAAAATGCGGCTTTTTGCGTGCGCAAAAGGCACTTAACAGCTCCGTGTGTCAGCCCCGTATGATGCGCGGTTGCGTGATTTTCGCGCAGCCACCATCATTATGACACTCCGTTTAGATGTTTGTAAACAGAAAACCACGTGGTGCTTTTCTGTTTACATTCATAGTTTGCCTGCTGTTGTGGGAATCACGCTCGTCCCACGAAGTGCTTCCGTGTGGCATGCATGATTGTCACTCACCCATTGACTTCAATGGGTGCGTGATGCGCGAACAACGCACAAATATAGGACATGTCGTGAGTTTTACGCAACGGACTCACATTGCGCAAAAATCACGGACTGTCTGCACGGCCCCATAGACTAGCATAGGCCCGTACGACACGCGTGAAAATCACGCGCGTTGCACGGACGTATTACACGTTCGTCTAATCAAGCCCGTACAGGACACAGCAGCGGGGAGTAACCAACTGAGGGGGAGGGGCACTTTCTGTAAGTTAAACGGCAGAGGCATATTCCTAGTAGTTTGCCTGTCAATTTTACACAAACAGGCAAAAATGCTTTGGAATACAATTGTTTTGGAATAACATCAGGTTTCCAGAGTAATATATGGTTATCTGTGCCTATTACCATTAGTCCTATTTCAATATTCAGGGGTGAGTGTGTAGTGGATACTAGATTTAGCCATCTACTGAGGGAATTAGCTCTATAATACAAGTATACAGTTAGGTCCAGAATTATTTGGACAGAGACACAAGTTTTGACACTGAATAACTGACCAAAGTAGGACATGCTCTACTTTTGATGAAATGGAACAACGGATCAGTCAAAATAACGGAAGTGTGCATGGGCCCATTGAAATTAATGAGTTCAGGGTGCTATCATTAACAAAAATGCATAGCACCCTGAAGGAAAAATTAGACGTGGGTATGAGGCCTTAGAGAGGCCAGATCCAGTGTGTATAGACAAATCTATTGGGACACCTACACATTACACCTACAGGATCTTTTATGACATCTCATTCTAAATCCATAGGCATTAATATGGAGTTGGTCCCCCCTTTCACAGCTAAAACAGCTTCCAATCTTCTGGAAAGGCTTTCTAAAAATTTTTGGAGTGAGTCTGTGGGAAATTGTGCTAATTCATCCAGGAGAGTGTTTGTGAGGTCAGACACTGATGTTGGACGAGAGGGCCTGACTCGCAATCTCCATTCTAGTTCATTCCAAAGGTGTTCAACGGGGTTGAGGTTAGAGCTATTTGCGGACCAGTCAAGTTCTTACACACCAATCGCACCCAACCATGCCTTAATGGACCTTGCTTTATGCACTGGGGCACAGGCATGCTGGGACAGAGAAGAGCCTTCCCCAAACTGTCTTTACAAAGTTGGAAGCAAATAATAGCCAAAAATGTCTTGGTAACCTGAAGCATTATAAAGTGACTGTCGTTTCAGGAAACTTTTGACATGTCATAGTGACATGTAAGAAGTTTTGAACAGTGGGGGTTCGAGTGCCGAGACCTGCATTGATCACTGAAACAAATGGGCAAAAGCGTTCCTTAGTGTGTTCTAAGGCTGAAGTTGCACTCATAGATTTTTTTATGTGAACACCCGTCTTCAGGCATACTGGCATTGCCGATTGCAACAGAAGAGGCAGAAACGCTTAGGTGAGCGTGTACTTTCTCCCTTTAACCTTGTTCATTTTGTCTTCCTTTAATTTAATTTGTTTATTTTTCCTTTGGAAAGAGTGAGCTCCAGATTTTTTGTCATAGAATGTAAACTCTTTATGTACAGGTGTTTTCTATGCTTGTCTCATTTACAATTATACATGATGAGATTATGATTATTTGTGATGTACTCATGTTGCTTACTGTCACGATCTGTGGGTAGGTGGACCCACTGAGCCATACCGCCATAGCAGTCTATTGTTCGGATAAAAGTACCTGTGACAATTCAGACAGTAGCAATGGTTTAGGCTCAGATGGAACTCTGGCAGCAGGCAGACAACAGGTGTGGAGAAACCCAGCGGGTGTAGTAGGCGACACAACCTAACTCCAACTCAGTATAGCACAGGAACACGGAGCACGGGAAACAGGATACAGGTAGCAGGAACGGAAACACTGGAACTGGAAAACACCCAAGGAACCATTTGCAAAGACAGACACAAAGGGTAGATACAAACACGATAAGGCAAGGAAGGGTCTGAGCCCTTCTTATAGTCCAGGTGATCTGGGAGCAATCAGCTCAAACTCACAAATGTGTGCGCTCTGGCTCCTTAAAGGGAATGTGTTGCCAGAAAAACATGTTTGTTTTTTTTAAATTAAACATTTAGTGTGTGGGTGATTAAACATTGTTCAAATTTTTTTTATTTTTTTCACGAGTCAGGAAATATTATAAATTAATTCTAATTTATAATACTACCCATTTTTGGTCACTAGATGGAGCTATTCCCAAAATTGCAGCTTTGCAAAATTGGGTAAAAAGCCCTCGCTCTAGTGAGCTCTCAGCATCCCCCCCTCCTTTATCCTGGCTAGTGCCGGGATAAACGAGGGGTTTGAACGGTGTAACCTCCTACACTGTGTTTCGCCATTTTTTGAGCTAACACACAGTGTAGTAGGTTTACATACAGTAGTAAACACACACAAACACGAACATACATTGAAATCTCTTACCTGCTCCTGCCGCCGCGGCTCCCTCCGGCCCGTCCGCTCCATTTGCTGCCGCTGGTCCAAGTGCACAAATCCGGAAGCCGCGACCGGAAGTAGTAATATTACTGTCCGGCCACGACTTCCGGTCCACAGGAAAATGGCGCCGGACGGCGCCAATTTCGAATTGGACTGTGTGGGAGCGGCGCATGCGCAGTTCCCACACAGACGCCGTACACTGAAGTCAATGGGACGGGAGCCGTTCGCAGTCCCTATGGGACTGTGGCTGCCGTATTCCATGTCTGTATGTGTCGTTAATCGACACAGACAGAAATGGAACAAAAAATGGCAGCCCCCATAGGGAAGAAAAAGTGTAAAAATAAGAAAAAGTAAAACACAAACACACAAATGAATATAAACGTTTTTAATAAAGCACTAACATCTTTAACATATAAAAAAATAATTTGTGATGACACTGTTCCTTTAAGGCTGGACTGAGCTCGTGAGCGCACCCTAGTGGTCACTGCGGAACAGGACGGCCGCATGTGCAGACATCTCTGGAAAAAAGGAGTCAACAGGATGGGAAGAGTTTGTGGTCAGCGAACACAGACGTTACAGTATTCCCCCCTCTTGTGCCCCCTCCTCTTGGGACCAGAAGGAGAGAGAATATTCTTAATGAGGGTAGGAGCATTGAGATTCTCTTTTGGCTCCCAGGACCTCTCTTCTGGACCAAACCCCCTCCAATCTACTAAATAAAAGGTTCTTCCTCTTACTTTTTTGGTGTCCAGGATCTCCTTAACCTCAAATATCTCAGCCGAACCGCTGGGGGCAACTGCAGGGCTAAGACTCGCGGTTTAGGACCACAGGTTTCAGGAGAGAAACGTGAAAGGAGTTGGGGATTTGGAGGGTAGCGGACAGCCAAAGCTTATAAGAGACCGGGTTGATCCGCTGCAGGATCTCAAAGGGTCCGAGGACCTGTGAACTAATTTGCATGACGACACCCTCAGTCGGATATTTCTTGAGGACAGCCAGACCTTGTTACCTGGAAGAAACAGAGGTGGCTCTTTTCTCCTCGTATCTGGCTTTTGCTTCATGCGGTCGACTGCCTGCAGAATAGAGAACCGGGTTTGCTGCCAGATCCATAAAAAGTCCCAGAATGCAGAGTCTGCTGCAGCACCTGGGATGCAGCAGACATAGGGAGAGGAATACGTGGGTGTTGGCCGTAAACAATGAAGAACGGTGTGGAGGCGGTGGACTCACTTGTGTGGTTGTTATAGGAGAACTCGGCCCAAGGAAGAAGCTGCACCCAGTCACCATGCTGCCTGGAGATGAAGTGTCGTAAGTAGTTCTCCATGATCTGATTGATCCTCTCAGCTTGGCCATTTGACTGGGGGTGGTAGGCTGAGGAAAAGTCCAACTTTATAGCGAGGATTTTATAGAGGGCCCTCCAGAACTTTGAGGTGAACTGAAGCCCCCGATCAGATATGCAGAGGTAGGCCGTGAAGACGAAAGATGTGTTGGTTCAAGAGGTTGGCCAGTCGAGAAGCAGAAGGTAGGCCGGTCAGCGGAACAAAATAAGCCATCTTTGAGAATCGGTCCACCACCACCCAGACCATACTGCATCCAGCAGAGGGGGGCAGATCCGTGACGAAGTCCATTGCAATATGCTGCCAGGGAGCATTGGGTACCGGCAGCGGCTGGAGCAGGCCAGCCAGTTTAGAGTGAGCAACTTTGTTTGCTGCGCACACCATGTAGGAAGAGCCAAAGTCTATAATGTCTTTGGGCAGCATGGGCCACCAGAACTGATGGGCAATCAGGTTTCGTGTTTTACGGACACCCGCATGACCTGCCAGTTTAGAGCTATGTCCCCAGCAGAGGATTCATCTTCTGTCTACCAGACGCACAAAAGTCGTCCCTGGAGGGATGTCTCTAACTTGCAGAGGGTTGACAGATATGATGCAGGATGGGTCAATGATATTTTGTGGAGGCTCCATGGTGTCCTCTGTCTCGAATGACCTGGACAAGGCATCGGCCCTCACATTCTTGTTGACAGAGCGATAGTGGAGCTCAAACTGGAACTGGAAAAAGAACAGTGACCACCTGGCTTGACGAGGGTTCAGCCGTTGGGCCGTCTGGAGATATGTGAGGTTCTTGTGGTCAGTGAAAATCAGGATGGGATGAGCTGCGCCCTCTAGTAGGTGTCTCCACTCCTCCAGAGCCAGCTTAATGGCCAGTAACTCCTGATCCCCAATTGAGCAATTGCGCTCTGCGGAAGAGAAAAACTTGGAGTAATAGCCACATACCATTGCCTCGCCTTTGGGACCTCTCTGAAGCAGAAGTACGCCATCACCAACAGAGGAGGCATTCACCTCCAACGAAAACTGCAGAGACACATCAGGATGATGGAGGGTTGAGGCTGACGTGAAGGCACTCTTCAAGATATTGAATGCGGCATCTACCTCTGGAGTCCACACCTTGGTGTTCATGCCTTTCTTGGTGAGGGTAGAGATGGGAGTGGTCAGTAAGGAGAAGTTTGGGATGGACTGTCAATAAAAGTTGGCGAATCTCAAGAAACGCTGTATGGCCCTTAAGCCTTGTGGGCGTGGCCATTCCAGGACGGCTTTTACCTTCTCAGGATCCATCTTGAGACCCTGATCCGAGATAATGTAGCCCAGAAAGGGTAGAGACTTTCTCTCGAACACGCACTTCTCCAGCTTGGCATACAGGCGATTCTCCCTTAATCGCAGCAAAACTTGACGGACATGTCTCTGATGAGTCACTGGATCTGGGAAAAAAAATCAGAATGTCATCGAGATAGACCACAACACAGACATAGAGGAGATCTCGGAAGACGTCATTGACGAACTCTTGAAAGGGGCGTTACACAGACCGAAGTGCATTACCAGTTATTCATAGTGCCCGTCTCGAGTGTTAAATGCTGTCTTCCAATCGTCACCCCGGTGAATCCGGATTAGGTTGTAAGCCCCACGCAGGTCTAGTTTAGAGGAAAGTTTGGCTCCTCGTATGCGATCCAACAGTTCTGAAATTAATGGCAACGGATATCTGTTTTTTACCGTGATCTGGTTGATCGACCGGTAGTCGATGTAGGGACGAAGAGATCTGTCCTTCTTCTTGACTAAGAAGAACCCGGCCCCGGCCGGGGAGGATGATTTCCGTATGAAACCCCTCTCCAAATTCTCCTTAATATAGGCGGACATAGACTGAGTCTCTGGCAAGGAGAGGGGGTATACTCTACCACGGTGAACGGATGTGTCAGGAACCAGTTCAATAGGGCAGTCATATGCCTGGTGTGGGGGGAGCGTCTCCACCTCGCTCTTGCTAAAGACATCCGCAAACTGAGAGTAGTGAGAAGGCAGTCCTCCCAATGACCGAGACTGGGGAGACTGGGCCGGATGGATCTGACCAAGGCAACAGTTGAGGCACTTGGAACCCCACTGGAGAATCTATCCAGAATTCCAGTCCAGAACTGGGACATATAGTCGGAGCCAGGGCAGACCCAACAGCACCGAGTTGACAGCCCTGGGCGGGACAAAATATTAGATAAGCTCGGAATGAAGGGCTCCCACTTGGAGCTTCAGTGGTTTGGTCACAGCTACAATAGGGTCTGGCAGAGGTAGTCCATTCACTGAGGCAACAAACAAAGCCCTCTCCAGAGGGGTATTGGGCAACTGGAGAAGATCCACCGGGTCTCTCCAAATGAAGTTAGCTGCGGATCCAGAGTCCAGATAGGCAGAGACCCGGTACGTTCTCTCGCCGGACACTATGGTCACGGGGATCGACAACTTGGAAGAAAGTCCCTCCTCACCCAGAGTTGTCTCTCCAACCAACCCTAGGTTCTGGGGCTTTTGGGGGCACAGACGCACAAGATGGCCTCCGAGGCCACAATACAGACAGAGTCCCGTGGTGCATCTGCGTTGTCTCTCCTGGATAGAGAGTTTGAGATGGTCCGTCTTCAAAGACTCCTTAGGTGGAACAGCAGATGAGGACAGCAGGGGTTGCTAAAATGTGAGAGCTGAACTAGGGAGTCATCTCTCCCGACGAGCCTCTTGGAACCGTTCTCGGATCCTTATGTCAATCCGGGTGGCCAGCAGAATGAGATTGTCCAGGGTAGACGGTAGATCTGGGGCGGAAAGCTCGTCCTTAATCACGGAGGACAGTCCCTGCCAAAATGTTGCCACAAAGGCCTCGTTGTTCCATAACAACTCTCCCGCTAGGGTGCGGAAGTGAATGGCGTACTCACCCACGGAAGTGTCTCCCTGGCAAAGGTTCAGCAAGGAGGCGGCTGCCGACGTCCAGGTTCCTCAAATACCATACGAAATGTCCGTACGAACTCCTGGAAATCACGGGTCTCTGGTCCTTATCGTCCCCAGATGGGGTTCGCCCATGCTAGGGCCCTGCCAGTGAGGAGAGAGACGATGAAAGCGACCCTTGCGCCGTTAGTGGAAAATGCTTTGGCATATAGGCTGAAGTGGATTTGGCACTGGTTGAGAAATCCCCTGCAGGTCCTCGCGTCTCCATCATAGTGATGAGGAAGTGGCAGAGAAATCGGGGGTCAGCACTGCCAGGAGGTGTAGTCGGAGGATATGTACTGCCAGGAGGTGTAGTAGGAGTAGCAGCAGAGGCAAAAGGAGCAGGTGCTGGGAGAACTGCAGCTTGCATATCCAGTCGCTCTGTAATGGAGTTCACCGCCTGGAGGAGTTGGTCCTGTTGTAATTGGCAGACTAGCATATCCGACTGCATGGCTTGTGATGTCGTCACGGTCTTGAGTTGACCAGCGGGTTCCATAGCCTGAGCGTACTGTCATGATCTGTCGGTATGCGGACCCACTGGGCCGTACCGCCGTATCGGTATAGAAGCTGGCCAAAAAGGGTACAAAGTCAATGTCTATTGTTTGGATAAAAGTACCTGTGGCAATTCAGACAGCAGCGATGTCTTAGGCTCGGATGGAACTCTGGCAGAAGACAGACAACAGGTGCGGAGAAACACAGCAGGTGTGGTAGGCAACACAACACGACCCCCAACTCAATATAGCACAGGAATATAGCACGGGAAACAGGGGCGTAACTAGGAAAGACTGGGCCCCATAGCAAACTTTTGACTGGGGCCCCCCTCCCCCGAGTGTCACACAAACCCCCCTCTTGTAGATAGTGCCTTTTTTACAAACCCCCCCCATTTGATAACGCCATACAGCCCCCTTTGTAGATATCTACAGAGGGGGCTGTATGGCGTTATCTACAGAGGGGGCTGTATGGCGCTATCTACAGAGGGGGCTGTATGGCGTCATCTACGGGGGGGGCTGTATGGCGTTATCTATGGGGGGACTGCATGGCGTTCCCTACAGGGGGGGACTGTATGGCGTTCCCTCCAGGGGGGGGGACTGTATGGCGTTCCCTACAGGGGGGGCTGTATGGCACTATCTACAGGGGGGGCTGTATGGCGCTATCTACAGGGGGGCTGTATGGCGTTATCTACAGGGGGACTGTATGGAGCTATCTACAGGGGGACTGTATGGCGCTATCTACAGGGGGACTGTATGGCGTTATCTACAGGGGGACTGTATGGCGCTATCTACAGGGGGACTGTATGGCGTTATCTACAGGGGACTGCATGGCGTTATCTATGGGGGGGCTGTATGGCGTTCCCTACAGAGGGGGCTGTCTGGCGTTCCCTACACGGGGGACTGTATGGCATTCCCTACAGGGGGGGACTGTATGGTGTTCCCTACAGGGGGGGGCTGTATGGCGCTATCTACAGGGGGACTGTATGGCGTTATCTACAGGGGGACTGTATGGTGCTATCAACAGGGGGACTGTATGGCGTTATCTACAGGGGGACTGTATGGTGCTATCTACAGGGGGACTGTATGGCGTTATCTACAGGGGGACTATATGGCGTTATCTACGGGGGGGGGTCTGTATGGCGTTCCCCACAGAGGGGGCTGTCTGGCGTTCCCTACAGGGGGGACTGTATGGCGTTCCCTACAGGGGGGACTGTATGGCGTTCCCTACAGGGGGGGCTGTATGGCACTATCTACAGGGGGGGGCTGTATGGCGCTATCTACAGGGGGGCTGTATAGCGCTATCTACAGGGGGCTGTATGGCGTTACCTACAGGGAGTCTGTATGGCGTTCCCTACAGGGGGGGTCTGTAGGGAATGCCATACAGCCCCCCCTGTAGGGAACGCCATACAGCCCCCCCTGTAGGGAACGCCATACAGCCCCCTGTAGGGAACGCCATACAGCCCCCCCCTGTAGGGAACGCCATACAGCGTCCCCCCATGTAGGGAACGCCATACAGCGTGTCCCCCCTGTAGGGAACGCCATACAGCCCCCTGTAGGGAATGCCATAGAGGCCCCCCCCTGTAGGGAACACCATACAGCCCCCCCCTGTAGGGAACGCCATACAGCGTCCCCCCTCCCAAAAAAATTTGACCTACAGTGTGTCCTAATAAAAGACATGTTTCCCCTATCCACAGGATAGGGGATACATGTGTGATCGCTGGCAGCGATAGGGAGAACGGGGGACTGAAAGTCCCCCAAGTTCTCCATGACTAACCTCTGACTTCCGGCGTCTGCGCAGCTCACTAAAAATGAAAGGAGCGCTGGTCACGCATGCGCACAAGCGGGAACGGCACTCCATTCATTTCTCCGGAGCTGCCGACACAGACCCCGGAAGTCCGAGCTTTGTGATGGAGAACTTCAGGGGACTTTCAGTCCCCCGTTCTCCCTATCAATGCCAGCGATCACACATGTATCCCCCATCCTGTGGATAGGGGATACATGTCTTTTGTTTAATGGCAGAGCGGGGAGATACCTCCCTGCTCTGCCGTAGTGTTCAGTGGCGTCCGGGCCCCCTCATGCCGCGGTCCCCATAGCAGCCGCTACTGCTGCTACGGCGGTAGTTACGCCACTGACGGGAAACAGGATACAGGTGCAGGAACGAGAACAATAGAACTGGAAAACACTCAGGGAACCATTTGCAAAGACAGACATGGGTAGATACAAACATGCTCAGGCAAGGAAGGAAGGGGAAGAGACCTTCTTATAGTCCAGGGTGATCTGGGAGCAATCAGCTCAATCCCACACATGTGTGCACTCTGGCTCCTTAAGGCTGGACTGAGCTTGCGAGCTCACCCTAGTGGTCACTGCAGAACAGGACGGCCGCATGTGCAGACATCTCTGGAGAGAAGTACGTCAACAGGATGGGAGGAGTTTGTAGTTAGCGACCACGGACGTTGCACTTACTGTCAATAAACAGATTTTGAACATAAATAAATATATACTGTACAATTATGACCGGCGCTGAAGGTGCACATGACAATAGACTGTATTAACAGTTCTTGCCACTCTGGGAGACACAAACTTAGTTACAGATCAGGCTGACAAAATGGCTGACTTGTTCTGGTGACCAGCAGACACTGGGCCAAGGGCGCCACTTCCTGATACAAGGGCTATCTGCTTGGACCTAGTAGGCTGCTACTGTGTACACCGAACCTAGTGCCCCTTTAAGATGGTGGCTGCTGGCTTTCTATAAGCCTCCACATGAAGTAACTTTCCTCTTAGTCTTGCACTATGGCTGGCCATGGCCAGTACATCTCTCTGATTGTTTTGGGTCATCTCTCCTACCAGGCAGCTATTTGTATAGTGGGGCCTCACACACCAAATTTGCTCGCTCTTCAGAACCTTTCCCAACCCCAAGTCCAATGATGGATACTGACTAGTACGGTTCTCACCAGTCCAACCTGGGTCCCTCGGTTCCAGGTCTCAAAGGAATCGGTCTCTCCCTCTCTTCAGCTTCACAGCAGCTTTTATGATTTTCCTCTCCCTGCAGCAAGACCTCTCCTGTTTTCAAACATAGAGCTTAGGTCACGCCAACCACGTCTCTCAAAACTGAACTACACTTGGAGGGCTCACCGTTGTTTTATACTCTAAGCACCACTTCAAGGCGTGATGACGCATGCATCTATCATCACCCTGTGACGGAGCGGTAATTGCATCCTCTAAAATGGGGTCTGGGCCATACATCCCGGTGCCATACATTTAGATGTATACAAGTTAAGCAGAGGCGTAACTAGGTTCTCCAGCACCCGGGGCAAAGATTCAGTTTGGCGCCCCCCCCCCCAACCTCTTTCCCGACATCTCCTTCCCCCTCGCCGTGTTTGTTTTCTCTACCAATCGACGTGTCATTGCTTTTTATGTAACACATTTGTACATCTTACAAGCAATATGGTTCTATATACAACACCAGAACCAAGCTCAGTACATAAATACAGCACCAGCACAAATACAGCTCAATTTAGTGCAACCCCTGCCGTATAGGTGTGTACGGCATAAAACTACAGCTCCCAGCATGGCCCGAACAATGGTAAGGATATGCTGGGAGATGCTGTTTCACAAAAAGAAATCCTATCATAATCATCTCACTGCAGATCATACAGCGACTACATTACTGATTAGAGGCAGAATAAACATTGACATTAAGTGACTCACCGGTGACGTCTCAGATTCTAGTTCTTTTTCTCCATCCGGTCCAGACCTCTATGATGACTTCTCCCGGTCACAGCCCATTTCTGCAGTTTGCCGCTCAGATGTCTTCAGCCTCTCACTTTACCAACATTTCTGCACCTATGAATAAAGATAAAGTTATCATTATACCACACACTACACCCCTAAATATAATAGTGCCATACACTGCACCTCTAATTATAATAGCACCATACACCGTGTCCCACACACACACTGTGCCCCCTGTAGATAGTGCCTGCCATAGAGCCCCCTGTAGATAGTGCCCCCATATAGCCCACCCCTGTATATAGTGTCCCACAAATAACTCCCCCTATAGTGCTCTACAGATAGCCCACCCCTGTATATAGCCCCCTGTAGATATAGCTCAGCCCTGTATATAGTGCTCCACGTATAGCCCAACCCTGTATATAGCCCCCTGTAGATATAGCCTACCCCTGTATATAGTGCTCCACAGATAGCCCAACCACGTATGTAGCCCCCCTATAGATATAGCCCACCCCTGTACATAGTGCACTACAGATAACCCTCCCCTGTATATAGCCCCCCTGTAGATATAGCCCACCCCTGTATATAGCCCCCTGTAGATATAGCCCACCCCTGTATATAGTGCTCCACAGATAGCCCAACCATGTATGTAGCCCCCCTGTAGATATAGCCCACCCCTGTATATAATGCTCCACATATAGTTCATCCCTGTATATAGTGCTCCACATATAGCCCACCCCTGTATATAGTGTTCCACATATAGCCCACCCCTGTATATAGCCCCCCTGTACATATAGTCCACCCCTGTATATAGTGCTCCACTAGATAGTCTACCCCTGTATATAGTGCTCCACAGATAGCCCTCCCCTGTATATAGTGCTCCACATATAGCCCACCCCTGTATATAGCCCCCCTGTACATATAGCCCACCCCTGTATATAGTGCGTCACAGATAGCCCACCCATGTATATACTATATACAGGGGTGGGCTATCTGTGGAGCACTATATACAGGGGTTTACTATATGTACAAGGGGGCTATATACAAGGGTGGGCTTTCTGTGGAGCACTATAGGGGGAGCTATTTGTGGGATACTATATACAGGGGGACTATATCTACAGGGGGCTATATCTACAGGAGGACTATATCTACAGGGGGACTATATCTACAGGGGGACTATATCTACAGGGGTGGGCTATATACAGGGGTGGGCTATATACAGGGGTGGGCTATATACAGGGGTTGGCATTTATAAAGGGGGGACTATATCTACAGGGGGACTATATCTACAGGGGTGGGCTATATCTATAGGGGTGGGCTATATCTACAGGGGTGGGCTATATCTATAGGGGGCTATATACTATATAGCCCCCCCTGTAGCTATAGCCCACCCCTGTATATGGTGCTCCATAGATAGCCCACCCCAGTATATAGCCCCCCTGTAGATAGACACCCCCCCGTAGATAAAGCCCCCCACGTGTAGATAAAGTCCCCCTTGTAGATGAAGGCCCCCCCATGAAGAAAAAGTCCCCCCCCATAGATAAAGTCCCCCCGTAGACAAAGTCATCCCCCCTGTAGATACAGCCGCACACTTTCATTACAATTAAAAAAACAAACAAAAAACAATTAAAACTCACCTTATTCCCGCTCCCACGCCGTCCGGCAGCCATGGAGACCTGCTCTCTTCTGCGCAGGTCTCCTGGGGGTTGATCGCAGGGTCTATGAAAGGCGCTGATTGGCTGGGCAGGATGACTTTCCCTGTCACTCAGCGCCTTTCATCGACGGAAGCGTCACTGGTACAAAAGGTACCAGTCGCTTCATTCGTGGAAAGGCGCTGAATGGCCGGGCACGGAACGTGCCCGGTCTTTCATTGCTTCTAATTATACCTGTGTCCTTGCGACACAGGTACAATTATAGTGCAGGAGGAGGTGGCGCTGGCGCCCCCCTCTAAACTGCGCCTGGGGCACATGCCCCGCCTGCCCCCCCTAGCTATGCCCCTGAGTTAAGCATCTTGACTTACCTCATTAAAAATAGTCAATAAACACAATAAACGCAACAGAAAGCAATATGTACGCAACATCTTTGGTGGCCGGATAAACCATCCTCTGCTCCAGTGCAGCATATCGTAGTATATCTTCTGCCATACATTGACAGACAGTAACCAGTTTCACTACTGCACAAGTGTCACCTAGTGGAGGGATAAAGCAGACAGCACAAACAACAACCTAACAAAAAAAATGCATGTTTTCCATTTTAATTTTGGGGATGCACCCACCATATATTATACAGTCATAGCGATACTTATTATCAATAGAAAGGAATGTCTAATACATTACTGATGGATGGAAAAAAGGTTTCCATCATTAATAAAAGGCATTTTCATCCAATGACCGTAACCATAAATGATTGTTTCCAACTTCTGTAGTTTCACAAATAAAAAAAGCAATATTAGTTAAAGAGGCTCTGTCACCAGATTTTGCAACCCCTATCTCCTATTGCAGCAGATAGGCGCTGCAATGTAGATTACAGTAACGTTTTTATTTTTAAAAAACGAGCATTTTTGGCCAAGTTATGACCATTTTTGTAGTTATGCAAATGAGGCTTGCAAAAGTCCAAGTGGGTGTGTTTAAAAGTAAAAGTCCAAGTGGGCGTGTATTATGTGCGTACATCGGGGCGTTTTTAATACTTTTACTAGCTGGGCGTTCTGATGAGAAGTATCATCCACTTCTCTTCAGAACGCCCAGCTTCTGCCAGATCACGCTGTGACGTCACTCACAGGTCCTGCATCGTGTCAGACGAGCGAGGACACATCG
This sequence comes from Rhinoderma darwinii, assembly GCF_050947455.1. Classification (NCBI taxonomy): domain Eukaryota; kingdom Metazoa; phylum Chordata; class Amphibia; order Anura; family Rhinodermatidae; genus Rhinoderma; species Rhinoderma darwinii. The sequence goes on from NC_134690.1 coordinate 188,765,744, forward strand.
GTACCAGAGGCTACAGTTGATTCTGCAGCAGCATCGGCGTTTGCAGGTAAATCGATGTAGCTACTTACCTGCAAACGCTGATGCTGCTGCAGAATCAACTGTAGCCTCTGGTGCCGATGTGTCCGACACGATGCAGGACCTGTGAGTGATGTCACAGATCTGCACTGCCAGAAGCTGGGCGTTCTGAAGAGAAGTGGATGATACTTCTCATCAGAACGCCCAGCTAGTAAAAGTATTAAAAACGCCCCGATGTACGCACATAATACACGCCCACTTGGACTTTTGCAAGCCTCATTTGCATAACTACAAAAATGGTCATAACTTGGCCAAAAATGCTAGTTTTTTAAAAATAAAAACGTTACTGTAATCTACATTGCAGCGCCGATCTGCTGCAATAGCAGATAGGGGCTGCAAAATCTGGTGACAGAGCCTCTTTAACACATTAGATTATGGATTTGCAATTATTAACCCATTCATGAGTGCCATAGGGCTATATACGTTCTAACTGCCGATGCCTCGTGCAGTTAGCACGTATATAGACGTTTGCAGAGTGCATCAGGGTTTAAAGAGTGCAGAAGCTGCTTCAGCGTGCACATCTCTGCACTAATCTATGTGTCAGCTCTCTTTACAAGTGTCGACACCTTTTTGACTTAGTTTCACAAAACAAACATGTGTTTTTTTTATGAAACTAATCTTAGAAGTGCAGCTGTGCTCACAATGAAGCAGTCTGCACTTTTCTCTCTCTGTCTGTAGGCACCTCTCCCTCTGTGGGCTTCTGCCCAGAGATAACGGGAGCCAGTGTGCATGATATCTGGGCAGATAAGGTACTGAGTTTGTTTTAACTCTTTAGTCTTCTCTCTCCTGGATCCCCTGCGAGGGGAGAGTGAAGAAGGCTAACTGCAATAGTGTGTGTGTATGTATATATATATATATATATATATATATATATATATAGAAGAAAACGTAGAAAGCAGTGACGGCACCAGGACTTCAAGGCAGATGAAAGCAAAGTGGATTTATTCACCTCAAAAATAACAGCAACGTTTCGGTTCAACAGGAACCTTTCTCAAGCCATGACAAACTCACAAAAGTGGCAAGTATATATAGGGAGGACGTACATCAACTGGCAATCAAACAAATTGACAGTACAATTCTCATAAAATGCATAAAAATGTGAACATAGCAGTGTATTATGAACTTTATACAGACAGTGCAGCAATGAGTCTTCAAAACGCTATAAATAGACGACAATAAATTTGAAGACATGATTTATACATTTCATAAATAGTGGAAACTAAGTGTAATAGGATCAATTAGGAGGACAGCAGAGGCTAATTATTAATTAATTTGATTCAATAGACTTACAGTTTACACTCTCTTCATGTGCCCAGCGTGTGGAGTTCGTGCGCATATACTGCGCATGCTCCAAGATGGCGTCGAAACCGGATATCAAATCCGGTGAAACGCATCGTGGAACGCAATCGCTACCGCGCATGCGCAGGGATGGAGCTTGCGTTCCAATCCCATTGCGCAGGCGCGAGTAGCGATAGAATAGGAATATAGAATGGATTAGATATAAATAATGAAGTCCTATAGACTATCTGGAGGATAATATTCAAACCAATACTGCACAGATCGGGATGTGAAGAGATCATCAATGTAAATAGGCATGAATTTAAAAATACAAAGATTTTTTATCTATAGATAATTATATACACTCTGGAGTATGGTTCTTATCATATTGTAGGTTTGCTATCTTTTTATTGATGAGCATGTTTTCAACAGAAATATATTGCTTGTGATATATATGCCATATATGATTTCTCCTCTTTTTCTTGATATATCTGATGTATTTGACACTGATGTCGGGGATCATCAATGTTTATCTATTATGGCGTGCCTATTAATCCCATGGGTGACTATAGTCACATCTTTCATATATGGGTTATGTGATATAAAAAAATCTTTGTATAAATATGCACTAAAGCTAAACCTACTTATAATAGGGAGGTTCTTAGTGCACATTTTGATCAAAAAGTGTTTGCCCACCTGCCACGACAAGGCGACCTCTGTAAGGTGGGAACCTATGCTGCACATACACCCAGAACTGGGACTAAGCCTACATATATACCTGGGGATGGTAGGATCCAGCATTGAACTGATTAAAATCAGCCAGGGCAGAATGGGAGGAGTGCCAGAACAAAAATGGAGGCAATCACTAACCCCACATATATGGATCACATAAACAACAAAAATGTGAACAGCACATTCCAACTAAATTATATATATATATATATATATATATATATATATACGTATGCATAAATATATATATATATATATATATATGTATGTGTGTATATCTATCTATCTATCTATCTATCTATCTATCTATCTATCTATCTATCTATCTATCTATCTATCTATCTATCTATCTTTATACACACACCACACACACACACAAATAACAGATAAATATATAAAAACAATTACAAAAGTGTTTTCTTCACATTTTTTGTGATTTGTCTGCTCATAATAAAAATATAAAACATGTAATTAATAAAACTAATCTAGAAAATTAAAGCCTCATAAGGCCTTATTCACACAAACTTATTTAACGTCCGCGATACACGCGTGAAAATCACGCGCGTCGCACGGACCTATGTTAGTCAATGGGGCCGTTCAGACATTCCGTGATTTTCACGCAGCGTGTGTCCGTTGCGTAAAACTCACGACATGTCCTATACTTGGGTGCGTGAAAATCACGTGCAGCACACAGAAGCACTTCCGTGTGTCGCGCGTGATTCACGCAACAGTAAATAAAAAAATTAAGGAAAAATAAAAGCACTTCCTTGATTTCTTTTTCTAAACATCAAAACCGCGTGTTATAAGGATGGCATATTCGTGAAAATCGCGCAGCCACGCATCACATACTGATGACACACGCAACTGGAACACGCAAAAAATGCAGCTTTTTTATAAAAAAAACTAAGTAAAAATAGTTAGGATATTCAGAGCGGTTGCAAAGATATTATCGATTAAAGAAGTGCATATCAGAAACAGAAAATTTGACCTGGACACAGGGGCATCAATGACCCTTGGTCATGAAAGGACTAATAAGGGTTTGCTTTTGCTTACATGCAGCGGTCAATTTGCTTTTTTTGCTGAAATTTTTGCCGAAACATAGCAAAATGGAAGTTTTTTGTTTAAATCATGGCAAAAAAGTGCTTTGACTCGGGATGTGAAAACACATACTGGAAAAGGAAATAGAAAATGATATACCTATATAATCCCAATGTGATTTGCATGCAAAAATTAGTTGGTGTATTCGTGTTGTTTTGGTGTTTCTTTAACACACACAACTGTGAACTGTCGTTGCATTTTACAACACATTACATGAGGATGAGGTTTTCAAAACCTTATCCACACAAAGCTGAAAAACTCTGTGTGGAAATATTATTACATTATTTTTCTAAAAAGCAGCGTATTTTCAGCGCAGATTACATCCTTTCAATGAATAGGGTGAAATGAGCAGCTAAATCCATGTGTAACTCATTTGTTGCCGAATCGACGGTGCAAATTATTTGCTGAATAGAGCTACAGGGGGGCAAAGTCTTGTGAACAACCCAGGCCCTATAATGCACGTAATCTGCCACTTCTAAGGATTAATAACACATAATGCAATTCTTATCCCAAAATTCTAAATTTGATAGTCCATACACCTTGAAATAATGAATGGTGAATAATGAAATAACTTGATCAAATATCTTGGTAAAAACAAATATAAAATTATTAAATACCCACTTTAAATCTACGCTGCCCTATTACATCACTAATACTATTGAGATAGCTCATTAAGAACTAACAATCCTCAATCAGTACTCAAAGTACAATATTGTTCATCAAGAAACATTCTGCTCTGGGTGGATGGCTTGCTGGCCAAACGTCTGAGGACATCTGCCAAAAAAAAGTAATTTATGTATAAATATGGTCCAATTCGACAATCAAAATAATGAAAAAGCAATAATGAGTCCCATTAGTGCATAGTGCAATGTCTGGTCTGAGTGTGACCCCTGTAATAAGCATACTTGGTTTGTAGTCAAATAATAAACTAACAGCAGGCATAAGACAATATTTAAAGATGATTTAATTGTTCTATTTGACTAACCACATTGCTTTGGAGCTATTGTTCTAACTATAACAAATTTTACTTTGTTCCGAAGTGCTAAAGAACAGAATTAATATGATATTCTAAATGTTAAGGTGTATTCAAACTAGAATTTTATGTTACCATTTTATTCTAAATGTTAAGGTGTATTCACACTAGAATTTTATGTTAGCATTTTTTTGTGAAAACAACTTATCATGACTCATCAGTTGACAGATGCTATTCATTACTATGAGGCAAATTGCTGCCAAAGTGTCATCAGTTCTCAGTAATCAAAAGACTTGCTGCAAAATATTCCATATAAACTTTGCATTAAAAAAATCATATAACCTTAACCCCTTCCCGCAATTGGGCATAACTGTACGTTCAGATTGCAAATGCTTTCCCGCAATTGGGCGTACAGTCACGTCCAAGCTTTAAACTGCCACGGTGACAGCGTCCCAATCTAAACTGTCAGAGACAGTTGGCAAGCAGAAATGACTGCGCAGGACCAATGAAAATGGTCCCGTGTCAGCAAGCGCTGCGATTGGCCAGTCAGCTTGTTTTACCGGCATCTCAAGCTCTGACAAGCTCAGTTGTGTCATAGAGCTTGTCAGAGATGGTTGCCAGTAATACGAGTGAAAAAAAGAAGCCCAAAACCTATCGATCTGCCCTATTTATGCCCCTTTGCTGCCCACAGACCAATGATCACCACCCTTGGTGTCCACTGGTCAGCAAAAAAATCAGTTGAGCCACCCAAAGTGCCCTTCTGCCATGATGTGATCTGTGCCCAGACATCACCTGGCACAGTACCTGGTCACCGGTCCGTTCTCGTTGCTCACTTGGGAGTAGCATTTTTTTTTAAAAAAAGTTAAAAATAAATATTTTTTAGCTAGTAGTTGCTCCTATACTAATTTGGGTTCAGCATTTAGGTGGCAGTCGCTCCTATACTTATTATTTGGGACTCCATTCTAAAAATCTCTCAATACAGATAGAACCAGAGGATTCAAAGCCAAGAAAGCATATCAAATGTTATGCTCCGATACGGACAGCGCAAGCGAAGGTGAAGCACATTTCGAGCTGTCATCTTCATCCGTATCATGTGACTCCGAGTCTGCACCTCCCTGTCGGTGCAGAAGAGCCGAAGGTCCTGCTCTGTCTGAGCTGACATGGGTAGCTGCGGACAATTATATACCCCAGGTGCCTGAATTTACAGCCCTCTCAGGCATTTAAATTGACACTACAGGGTTCAGCCACATTGATTACTTGAAACTTATTTTTCTGACACTCTTAAATTCTCCCAGAATCCCAACTCATTTTATGCGAGAGGCCAAAATTGGACACCCACAAACGCAGTGGAATTGAGGAACTTTTGGGGTTTATTTTTAAGCTTTGGTTTCGACAAAAACCCAAGCATTAGAGACTATTAATCCCTTGATATTTTATATAACACCCCCTTTACCACACAGTAAAGAGCAGGTTGTGATTTGAAGCTATCCTGAAGTTCCTGCACTACAATAACAATAGTCACTTCCTACCCACACAGGACCCACATTTCGATAGGCTCTATAAAATTAGACTATTATTTGCCCACTACTCACAAAGTTTTTCCCACATTTATATCCCCCCAACAAAACATTGCTGTAGATTAATCCTTAGTGAGTTTCAAAGGTGGGCTGCATTTCAGGCAGTATCTACCAAATAAAAGAGCCCGGTACGACATTAAACTTTATAAATTATGTGAAAGTAGGCAAAGGATATCATCTATATCTGGACAACTTTTACAACAGTGTCCCATTGCTAAAAGTCCAGATCCACATTGACGTGTGGAACAATTCGCAAAAATTAGAAGGGCCTCCCCAAAACTTTGCTGCGTCAGACACTGAAATTACGAGAGAGCAGAGTTGTCTGCAGCGACGATCTGCTGCTCCTGAAATATACACCGTGTTCCAAATTATTATGCACATTGGATTTATGTGTCATAAACATTTAATTATGAGTTTTTCAATTAAACTCATGGATGGTATTTTGTCTTAGGGCTCTTTGGATCATTGTAATCATTCTCAGACACCTGTGATAATTAGTTTGCCAGGTGTGCCCAATCAAAGGAAAACGACTTAAGAAGGACATTCCACATTATTAAGCAGGCCACAGGTTTCAAGCAATATGGGAAAGAAAAAGGATCTCTCTGCTGTCGAAAAGCGTGAAATAGTGCAATACCTTGGACAAGGTATGAAAACATTGGATATTTCAAGAAAACTTAAGCGTGATCATCGTACTGTGAAAAGATTTGTGGCTGATTCAGAGCACAGACGGGTTCATAAAGCTATTATTCGGCCACCCCTAAACAATGCTCACAAGCAGAAATGGTTGCAGTGGGCTCAGAAATACATGAAGACAAATTTTCAGACCGTGTTGTTTACTGATGAGTGCCGTGCAACTCTGGATGGTGCAGATGGATGGAGTAGTGGATGGTTGGTGAATGGTCACCATGTCCCAACAAGGCTGTGACGTCAGCAAGGAGGTGGCAGAGTCATGTTTTGGGCTGGAATCATGGAGAGAGAGCTGGTAGGCCCCTTTAGGGTCCCTGACTCTAAAGAATCTGCCAGGCACAGCTTCGGGGTTAACGCCCATAGATAATCAGTCTGCACCTGCTTCTATGTCTGTGAGACTGACTCCATCTTCCACCACTCAGGGTGGCAGGCTTAGGAGTGGGAGAACCTATCACAGCCTGGCCAGACGGAGCTAGCTCCCGCCCTCTATCTATTTATACCTGCCTTTCCTGTTCCTCCTTTGCTTGTGATTCTTCTCGTTTGGTTTCCTGGCCCTGCTGCAGCTTCTTGTACTATTGTCCTTGCTTCATATTGACCCCGGCTTGCTGACTACTCTCCTGCTCTGCGTTTGGTACCTTGTACACTCCTGGTTTGACTCGGCTTGTTTACTACTCTTCTGCTCTGCGTTTGGCACCTCGTACTCTCCTGGTTTGACTCGGCTTGTTCACTTTTCTTGTTGCTCACGGTGTTGCCGTGGGCAACTGCCCCTTTCTCCCCCTAGCTCTGTGTACCCTTGTCTGTTTGTCTGTCATGCACTTATTGAGCGTAGGGACCGTCGCCCAGTTGTACCCCGTCGCCTAGGGCGGGTCGTTGCAAGTAGGCAGGGACTGAGTGGCGGACTGAGTGGCGGGTAGATTAGGGCTCACTTGTCTGTCTCCCCACCCCTGTCATTACACTGACGGTGTGAAAATGACTTCTGCAAAGTACGTAGAGTTTATGACTGACCACTTTCTTCTGTGGTACAAAAAGAAGAACCGTGCCTTCCGTAGCAAAATTATCTTCATGCATGACAATGCACCATCTCATGCTGCAAAGAATACCTCTGTGTCATTGGCTGCTATGGGCATAAAAGGAAAGAAACTCATGGTGTGGCACCCATGTTCCCCTGACCTCAACCCTATTGAAAACCTTTGGAGCATCCTCAAGCAAAATATCTATGAGGGTGGGAGGCAGTTCACATCAAAACAGAAGCTCTGGTAGGCTATTCTGACATCCTGCAAAGATATACAAGCAGAAACTGTCCAAATACTCACAAATTCAATGGATGCAAGAATTATGAAGGTGATATCAAAGAAGGGTTCCTATGTTAACATGTAACTTGGCCTGTTAAGTTTTTTTTTATTGAAAGAGCTTTTGATTTCTGTAAATATGACCTCCTGATGCTGCAAATTCAACAAATTACAATTTTAGTTCTCTTTACAACCTTTAAAATGTTTTGATCTCTGTTGTGCATAATAATTTTAAACAGTGCATTTTGAGTTTTTTACTTCCTTAGGAGATTTGTTCAATAACATTTGCATTATACTCCAACGGTTGATGGCTTGAAGATTATACTGACTGTCATTTGCATTGACTATTTAGGAAAATCAGCGAAAAATAACATTTGCATAGTAATTTGGAATGCGGTGTAAGGATAAAAGGGACGTCCTTATACTGACCAGCATTCATGACAGCAGCTGCAGCTCTGTACGCGGATACACCACCCATGTCCCCAAACTACTTTGCATACAGGAGTACAACAAATATATGGGTGGTGTTGACCTTGCTGATCAGGTCATAAAACCATACAGCGGCATGCACATGACATAGAATAGGTGCGGTATAAATAGTTTAAAAAGCTTTCTGTCCATCTTACACAGATTGCTCTATACAACGCCTTTGTCCTCTGCAGATATGCTGACAGTAGGGTTACTTGCCTGCAATTTCATGAAAAAGTAATTAAGGCCCTGCTATTTGCTGACCGGGAAGGGGAGGGCAGTTCATCTGGTCCATCCGTCAGCAGGATAATTCCTGGCCAGCATTTCCCCACAGAAATCCCCGCCACTAAAAAACACAGAAGCCCCCAAAAAAATTATTTTTTAAAAAAAGACCCAGGTTTACGGCAGGCGAGGCATTTGTAAGGACACCACATACCAATGTGAGACTTGTCCCACAAAGCCCAGCCTGTGCATGAATCAATGTTTCAAAATATATCACACCTCCTTTTTTAATTTACTTATTCTTTATCCACCTTTCCTGTCTCCCATATTAGCCGTGACAATTTTTTTGTTTCTACTGACGAGCCCCATTTAAAATTGACTTAATTTAAATTTTCTCATTTAAAATTTGTAAAAAATAGATAAAACAAAACTACAAATTCTCAAACCCTAGTGTAACATCTATGGCCGCGTACCGTCGTCCTTACTTACCCTCTGACGGCCGCGGCCATGGACGAGCGAGTTCCCGGCGGCATCTCCCTCCTGAGAGACTCACTGTCTCCCACAGGGTGCGCGCGCCTGCGCGTGCATGGCCTTAAAGGGCCAGTACGCGCACATTTGCAGAATAGCTGCAATTAGCCCAGAATGCCTCTGGACTATAAAAGGGGCTCTGCCCCCTCGATCATTGCCTGAGCATTGTTGTGTTACCCTTAGTTTGTCCTTGCAAATGGTCTCCTAGTGTTTTCTAGTTCCCAGTGTTTCCCGTTCCTGCCGCCTGTACCCTGTATCCCGTGCTACCGTACCTCTGTGCCTTCTAGAGTTGGAGTCCTGTTGTGCCCTCTGCTGCATCTACTGTGTCGGACCCCGCCGGGTTCCTGTCTACTGCCGGAGCCTCATCTTGCCTGAAACCACCACTACTGCATATATACCTGTTTGGCCAGCTGCTATCCAGCTACACGGAATGGCCCAGTGGGTCCGCACTCCGCGCCGTGACACCTGGGGAGTGTCTATCTCACCAGGTTGCAAGAATAAGAATCCAGATGAGATGGTTGTCCCAGCAAATCTTTTTTTTACTGAGGCCTTTGATTTCGTTTTTGGGCTGGATTTTTGGAATGTTGGGTAGGTTGGTTAGTGAGACCTGCCATTCCCTCTCCCTACATTGCAGGTTTTCCGGGTTGTCGTCCTCAGTTACTGCACAAATGAAAAATTCTTACTATACCCCTAAATGAATACCTAGAGGGGTGTCACTTTACAAATGAAAAATTCTCACTAGACCCCTGGACGAATACTGTACCTAGAGGCGTGTCACTACAAAAATTAAAAATTCTCACTATACCCCTAAATGAATATCTTGTAGGGTGTTACTTTACAATCTATAATTTCTAACTATACCACTAGATAAAAAAATTTAGGGGTTTAGTTTCCAAAATGGGGTCACTTTTCTGGGGTTTCTTATATTTTGACACCCCAGAGCCTCTGTTTTTATGACACAGTGTAGTAAATGCCACCATAGTAAGCCTCAAATTTAGCATGGTGTTCTTTACCTTCTGAGCCCTGCCCTCTGCTCAAACAGAAAGTTGATGACCACAAATGGGGTATTGCTATACTCGGGAGAAATTGTGTAACAAATTGTGGGATGATTTTTCTCCTATTACCTCTAACTAAAATTAAAAATTCTGGCCTCAATCAAAAAATTATTGGAAAAATTACATTTTTTGTTTTCATGGCCCATTTCTAATAAATTACATGAAACACCTGTGGGATCAAAAATGGACACAACACCCCTACATTAATTCTTTGAGGAGTTTAGTTTAAAAAATGGGGCTTTGGGGCTCTGAAAATGCATCATGGCATTTTTTTTTTACAGCACACTGTATGAAACACCTTGGGGGTCAAAATGCTCACTATACCACTTGAAAAATTCCTTGAGGGGTGTAGTTTCCAAAATGTGGTAATGTTTTGTGGGTTTCCACTGTTTTGGTACCTCAGAGGCTCTTCAAATTCATCATGGCACTTGAGAACGATTCCAGCAAAATCTGCACTCCAAAAGCCGAATGGCGTTCCTTCCCTTCTGAGCCCTGTGTGCCCAAACAGCAGCTTATGCCCACATATGGGGCAATTCCGTATTCTGAAAAAGCTGCTTTAGAAATGCTGGGGTGCTTTTTCTCATTTAATTTTAGAGAAAATAAAAATATTTTAAGCTAAATCTACATATTATTGGAAAAAAATATTTTTCATTTTCATTGCCCAATGAAATCTATGAAACACCTCTGGGGTCAAAATGTTCCCTACACCCCCAGATTAATTCCTCTAGGGGTATAGTTTCCCAAATAGAGACACTTTTAGGGGGTTTCCACTGTACTGGTACCTTAGGGGCTTTACAAATGCGACATGGTGCCGAGAAACCAATCCAGCAAAAAGCCAATTGGCACTTCTTCCCTTCTGAGCCCTACTGTGTGCCCAAACAGCAGTTTATGATAACATATGGGGTATTTCTGTAGTCTGGAGAAGATGCTTTACAAATGTTGGGGTGCTTTTTTTTCCTTTGTTGAGAAAATGAAAAATTTTGAGATAAAGCTACATCTTATAGGAAAACAAATATTTTTTTCATTTTCACTGCCGAATTCTAATAAAATCTATAAAACATCTTTGTGGTTACAATGTTCACTAAACCTCTAGATTAATTCCTTGTTGGGTGTAGTTTTCAAAATAGGGTCTTTTTTGGGGTGTTTTCTTTGTTTTGGCACCACACCACCTCTTCTAATCTGACATGGTGCCTAAAATATAAGCTAAAAAAAAAGATTGCCCCAAAATCCATTAGGTGCCCTGTTGCTCCTGAGGCCTGTGTTTCAGTCCAGTAGCACAATAGGGCCACATGTGGTATATTTGTTATGGAAATGCAAGCTTGAGCAATTTTCCAAAAGCTACTGGAGTCTGTGCACGTAAAACCACAACCTCAAATCCATAACTACTCTGATCGATAGAGTCTAAGGCCACTTTAAGGTTTTCACCAAAGCCGACCGCAAGGTGGGATGGTCTTTGCTGCTTAGAATGCAGGTTGCTTGAGTACTGTCTTGGATTAGAGGTGCAATGCAGGCAAACCTGAGCTTGAAACTAGACAGCCTGAGGGTAAACTGAAAGTCCAAAACTAGAGCAAGGGGTAATGAGGCAAAGCAAAGGTCAGAACCAGCCGGGGTCAGACAATCAGAATCGGTAAACAGAGGGTAAAGAAGAGACAAGCCGAGGTCAGTATTCACAAGGTCCAGAAGTCAGAAGTGCAGGAAATGTCAGGAGCTTGCTCAGAACACCAGAAGATAGGCCAATCACAATCACGGGAGAAGTGGAAGAAGGTGGGATTAAATACCAATCCACACCTGACAGGCAGAAGGACAGACGTAAGAGATAGGCTCAAGGTAAATCAGACACGCCCAGAAGCCGGAATTGTAGTCATGGTAATCTTAAGGGAACAGGCATTTCCTAACAGTACGCCCCCCCCCCCCCTCCTTCTATGAGGGGCTTCCGGACCCTTAAACCTTGGCCTAGGTTTCAAAGGAAACTTTAAATTAAACATTTTAACCAAACGACTGGCATGTTCTGAATGGGCAGGAACCCAAGTTCGTTCTTCTGGCCCATACCCCTTCCAGTGAACAAAGTACTGTAGAATACCCCCGACCCTTTTAGAATCCACAATTCTCTGCACCTGAAACTCCACATCTCCATTTACTTGAACTGAAGGAGGAGGTTTCCTGAGTGTATTAGATGGTGACATTTTTTGTTTAGTTAGATTTGTGAAAACATCATGAATTTAAAAATACGGTAGAAGAGCCAGGCGAAAAGACACAGGGTTAAGCATTTCAACAGTTTCATATGGGCCAATAAACCTAGGAGCAAACCTACGAGAAGGCACTTTCAGTCGCAGATTTTTCATAGAAAGCCACATCTTTTGACCCTTTTTAATAACTTGGGAGTTATTCAGGTTCAATTGAACCTGAGCCCAAACTGTGGACAGTTTATTTGATTCAACTTCCACCTCAGGGTTATCGCTAAAAGAGGTGAAACATTTTCTGGAGCAAATTACCCCTGAAATTGGTAATTCAGATAGTCTTACCCATGATAGTGGTCCTGGTGGCCTGGATATCTGTGTGTGGAACCCCAACGCGCGTTTCACGATGTCCGCTTCCTCAGGGGGTGGACATCACGAAACCAATTTCAGGGGTTATTTGCTCCAGAAAAGAAAGACAATGTACATCTTTTCTTAATATAATAGCTTATACCCAAAACCACTAACGCTAGACAAGATAGCACACTGCCCTAGTCATATGTCCTCAATATAAGGACTCTAAAACACACTACATACTTGGTTTTGCCTTTTATCTGTGTCTGTATTATATAGAGTCTCTCCCTTCATGTACCTTTTTAACATGTATGTTTTTATATGTATTTAATAAAGATCTGTTATTTTTTTCACATATGTTTGGCATTATACTCTGTTTTCTGTGTGTATAATTATATGGAATCCATGGGCCTCCTCCTATCCTTACTTCTGAGATCTCTAATGACTCCACCTGCCAATGTTATATAAAAATAAGAGTGAAGCAGTAAACTGGCGCCGCTAAGTCAAAATAAAAACATCGGGGTGCTGTAAATGTGAAAAACACTATCGATATGATTTGCAAAAGAACACATTACAGAGATGCGCATACCCATCCATCATAGTAATTATATACATTTTATTCGGTACAATATTTAATAGATTATTAGTAAACTCATTTAGAAACAAAAATGAAATATAGATCCATATACAAAAATAATGGACCTGCTGCAGTACTTACCTGTAATAAGGTCTGAAAATACAAGGGCCAAAACCAAAATATTTTTTAATCATACAATCAAATGCAAAAGATTCCTATATTTCTATAAAGAGAATATCCCAAAGGAGATCAAAAACACCCAACAACGGGGCCAACATATCGGGTATGCCATAGAACTTTCACATCATTAAGAATTTCCCCCAAAACCTTAACTGATGCTCCAAATTCTAGGATTGCCTGAATTCACCCCTGGAAATTCACATGTCATTTTTTTTTAAATGGATTAGAGCAGAGATCTTCAGGGTACTGCACTTCTGTGGGGGGGGGGGGGTAATTGTTTTATTTGGCAAGGTTAGTTAGAAAATATATTTGTTATTTAATATTGGCGATGCTAAATATTCCCTGTATATGGAAAAGAGAGAGGGGTGAAAACAGGTCCAAGATGAAAAAAAAGGGGTAATCTTAAAACAGGATTGATACATTATGGATCAATACCATGTAGAAAAAATAAATAAAGAGTGGTTTGTTTTTAATTAAGATGATCATATGTTTTGATGGAAATGTTGGTTTGAAAAAAAATCGGAATGTAATTGTTCCAAGTTTGACCTGCTCTGAGTAAAATAAATAGATTGAAAAAAGATGATTCCTGTGTGAGTAAGTATAAGTCACAACATCGAGGTTCATATGCGCAATCAGAGAAGTAAAAGACAGAAAAAAGAAAAAAGTAAAACACAAAAACACAAATAAATAAAATTTATTTTAATAACATACTAAAAGCAAAAACATATATAAAAAAAAAAAATTGTGACACCTTCCCTTTAATATGTATAGCTTTGTATAGTATCTCTACCTATATGAGATATACATATATTTCATTTCAACAAACTTTGCATAAATCAACAGTACAAGTGAATATAAGAAACTTGTATTTTATATTGTTAGAGAGAAATGTCTCTTTCTCCACTTATCAGGCACCCCACCCCCCTTAACTGTTTACTCACTCTGAACTTCCTGCTAAATCTGTCTCCTCAAGACAATACGGACTATCAGCTCACTGGGTTTTGTAGCCAGAGGACTGACTTAAAGGGAACCTGTCACCATCATTTTAGCTATAAAGTCAGCAATACCTGGTGAAAGTGGGTGAAAAATCATTGTCCTCTAAGCTATAAATATGTTCTAAGTAAGTTCTGTACCTTTAGTATTCCGTTTTTCAGTGGTCCCACGCCGTATGCAAATGAGCAGAAAAGAGTCAAATCTTCATCTGAAAAGAGTCAGATTTTCATTCCTCCAGCATCTCAGAGTGGACTCCACCTCCTTCTTGTTGATTGACAGCTCCTTAGCCAGTGAGGGCCGGACAGGTTCCTGCGGGGGGCGGGGTTAAGAAGCTGCGTCCCAGAGGGAAAACTAATTACCATAAAAGGCGGGAAGAGTTTAAACAACTACATTTACCGACAGAGGAGGACTTCAGGAAAGAAGAGAACAGGAACGAACTCTGGACAGCTGCGGCCATTGAGGGGTCAGGCGAGTTTGACAGGTAAGATGTTGATGACAGGATCCCTTTAAAGGAGCAGCTAAGTGGCAAGTACGTATTTAACCCGTTAAGGACGCAGCCTTCTGACGTGTGTCACTTTATGTGATAATAATTTTGGAATACTTTCGTTTGTTCAAGCGATTCTGAGGTTGTTTTCTCGTTACACATTGTACTTTAAGTTAGTGGTAAAATTTGGTCAATACATTCAGTGTTTATTTGTGAAAAATACCAGAATTTAGAGAAAATTTGCAAAAATTAGCATTTTTCTAAATTTAAATGTATCTACTTTTAAAACAGATAGTAATACCACACTAAATAGTTACTAGTTATTATTTCCCATATGTCTACTTTATGTTGGCATTGTTTTTTGAACATCCTTTTATTTTTCTAGAATGTTACTCGGCTTAGAACTTTACATTTTCAAGAACATTTCAAAAGGCAATTTTTTCAGGGACCAGTTCCATTCTGAAGTGGCTTTGAGGGCCTTATATATTAGAAACCCCTACAAAACACCCTATTTAAAAAATTATTTGGAAAAGCATTTAGAACGTTTCTTAACCCTTTTGGTGTTTCACAGGAATTAAAGCAAAGTGGAGGTGAAATTTACAAATGTAATTATTTTTGCAGAAAATCTGTTTTCATTCATTTTTTCTGTAACAAGGAAGGTTATACCAGAGAAACACAACTTCATATTTATTGCCCAGATTCAGCAGTTTTTAGAAATATCCCACACGTGGCCCTAGTGTGCTACTGGACTGAAGCATCTGCCTCAGAATCAAAGGAGCACCTGGTGGATTTTGGGAATATATTTTAGGCAACATGTCAGGTTTGAAGAGGTTTTGTGGTGCCAAAACAGTGGAAAACCCCCCAAAAGACACCATTTTGAAAACTACACACCTCAAGGAAATTATCAAGGGGTATAGTGAGCATTTTAACCCAACAAGTTGTTTTGCTGAATTTAGTGGAATTAGGATGTAAAAATAAAAATCTAAAATTTTTCTAATAAAATGTAGAAATCTTCAATATTTACATGGCATAAAAGAGAAAAAGCACCCCAACATTTGAAAAGGAATTTCTCCCGATTACGGCAATACCCCATATGTGGTAATAAACTGCTGTATGGACACATGGCATGGCTCAGAAGGGAAGAAGCACTATTTGGCTTTTGGAGCTGGAATGGTTTTCGGGTGCCATGTCAGATTTGCAAAGCCCCTGCTAGGCCAAATCGGTGGAAACCACCCAAATGTCACCCCATTTGGAAAACTACACCCTGAAGGAGTTAATCGAGGGGTATAGTGAGCATTTTGACCCCCACAGGCTTTTTTGCTGAATTTAGTGGAATTAGGCCGTAAAATGAAAATCTACGTTTTTTCTAATAAAATGTAGAATTAGCTCCGATTTTTCCATTTTCACAATAGATAAAGGATAAAAAAGCACTCCAGCATTTGTAACGTGAATTCTTCTGAGCACAGCAATACCCCATATGTGGTGATAAACTGCTGTTTAGACCCACGGCAGGGCTTAGAAGCGAAGCAGCAGCTTTTGGCTTTTGGAACTCAAATTTTGCTGGAATGGTTTGCGGCGCCATGTCACAATTGTAAATCTCCTGTGGGACCAAATCAGTGGAAACCACCCACACGTGACCCTATTTGTGAAACTACTGTACACCCCTGAAGGAATTTATTGAGGGGTATGGTGAGCATTTAGACCCCACAGTTTTTTTGTGGAATTAACCGTGAAAATGAATATCAAATTTTTTCCACAAAAATGTTGACATTTTTCATTTCTACAAGGGTTAAAAGAGAAAAAGTCGCCCAACATTTGCATAAAACAATTTTTCCCGAGCACAGCAATATCACACATGTGGTCATAAACTGCTGTTTGGATACACGTCAGGGCTCAGAAAGGCAAGAGCGGTACTTGTCATGCAGATTGGAATGGGTTTTTTGGTGCCATGTCGCATTTGCAAAACCTCTGCTGTACCAAATCAGTGGAAACCTCCCAAAAGTGACCTCAGTTGGGAAACTACACCCCTGAAGGAATTTATCAAGGGGTATAGCGAGCATTTTGACCCCACAGGCTTTTTTGCTGAATTTAGTGGAATTATGCTGTGAAATTGCAAATTAAATCTTTTCTGACACATCGTGGAAATTTTACATTTTTACAAAGGCACCCCAGCAATTTCTCCCGATTACGGCAATACCGCATATGGGGTCATAAACTGCTATTTGGACACACAGCAGGGCTCAGAAAGGCAGGTTTTGCTGGCTTGGTTTTTGGGCGCCATGTTGCATTTGCAAAACCCTGTGTACCAGAGTATAGTGGAAGCCACCAATAAGTCACCCCATTTTAGAAACTACACCCCTCAAGGCATTTATTATTTGCCTGGACATATGACAGGGTTTAGAAGTGAAGAGTAACATGTGCATTTGAGTTCTATTTTGGTAATTTTCACACCATTGATCCACAATTGCAGGGCTCTGAGGTCAAATAGTAAAACAAATCCCCAAGTAGTGA
The DNA here is from genome assembly GCF_050947455.1 of Rhinoderma darwinii. Classification (NCBI taxonomy): domain Eukaryota; kingdom Metazoa; phylum Chordata; class Amphibia; order Anura; family Rhinodermatidae; genus Rhinoderma; species Rhinoderma darwinii. Next base: position 188,782,999 of record NC_134690.1, read on the forward strand.
CCTCTATTTTGTAAACTACACCCCTTAAGGCTTTTTAAGGAGTGTAGTGAGCATTTTGACCACACTGGTGTTTTTTTCATTAGAAATTAATACGCAGCAGATGGTGCAAAGTGAATATTGCAATTTTCCGCTTATATGCCAATTTAATGCACAATATGTTGTGCCCAGTTTGTGCCACCAAAGTCAAATACCTCATACAATTTTAAGCGGGTTCTCCCGGGTATGGCGATGTCACATATGTGGATGTAAACTGCTGTTTGGGCCCGCTATAGGATTCAGAAGGGAGGTAGCGTCATTTGGCTTTTGCAGCGCAGATTTAGCTTGGTAATAGATCGTTCAGGGTTTTACTGCTATTTCATAACTTTATAATATGGGGGCATATGTAATCTGTGCGGGGTACATCAGGGTATAATGAGAGAGTATAATAATGCAGTAAATATATAATAATCCGCAGATATGTGGCCAGTGTCGCACTGATAAATGTTGCCTGATCTTATCCGCTTTTGGAATGATCTGCCCATTTTGTGTTGTTGTAATCTGAGAGCCATAACTTTTTTATTTTTTTCTCCACCGGAGCTGTGTCATGTCTTATTTGTTGTGGGACAATCTGCAGTATTCATTGATACCATTTTGTGGTAAACGCGATTTTTTTGATCACTTTTTATTCCATTTTTTGGCAAGCAAGATGACCAAAAACCAGCAATTCTGACAATGTTTTTTTATTCTTTTTTTTTTACGGCGTTTAACGTGGGCTATAAATGACAATTTTACTTCATTCTGCGGGTCGATACGATTATGGCGATACCAAATGTATATAGTTATTTTACGTTTTGCAGCGGTTGCACAATAAAAGAAATAATAATAATTTTTATTGGTACTGTTTTGGGGTACATACAACTTTTTGATCACTTTTTATTTCGTGTTTTGGGAGGGGTGGTGATAGAAAAAATAGCGATTCTGCCATTTTTTTTTTTTTATTATTGCCGTGTTCACCATGCGAGAAAAATAACATTGTAGTTTTATACTTGGGGTTGTTACGGACGCGGCAATACCAAATATGTGTACTTTTTTAACGGTTTAATTTTTTTCCTATAATAAAAGACTTATTATAGGAAAAAAGGCAGTGTTTGTTTTATTATCCTGAAACTTTTCTTTTTACACTTTTATTCAACTTTTTAAAACTTTTTTTTGTCCCACTTGAGGGCCTGCCCCTCTGATGTTTACTATAATACATTGTACTATCCACGTGGTGCAATGCATTAGAGCTGTCAGTCATTCACTGACAGCAAGCCTATTAGGTCCCGTCTCTGGGCCTAATAGTCTATCGTACGTGGCAGATCAGGAGGCCATAGTAATGATCAGCAGCTTCACAATCACATCATATTGATGCTGATTGCTACAAACCACTAAGATGCCGGGATTGCTTTTGATCGCGGTATCTAAGGGATTAATGGCAGGGATCGGAGCTAGCTCCATTCCCTGCCATTACAGCACGGTGTCAGCTGTAACATACAGCTGACACCGGCTGATGTCGCAGGCTCAGATTCTGGGCTTGCGCCATCTCTCTTTTGCGGCCGGAAGCCTTTTAGGCCCCGCCTCCGGGCGGGACCAGGCAGGCTTCCGTACTTTGCAAACAGAAGGCCATTGTTAGGCCTCCGGTCTGCCAGAACAGCAATTGGAACCCCGCGATTGGCATTGCGTGGTTTCCGATCTGCTAGGAAACACCATAGATGCAGGGCTCACTTTTGAGCGCTGCATCTAAGGGGTTAATCGGCCGGATCGGCTAGCTCCGGTCCTGGCAATGCAGCAGGATGTCAGCTGTAATATACACCTGACACCCACTGGCGATGGTGCGGACTGAGCTTCTGAGCCCGCATCAGCAACATAACGTATAAGTAGGTTGTGTTGCGTTAAGTCCTTAATGACAACAATGTACTATTACGTTGGATGTCGTTAAGGGGTTAAAACAAGCAAGTAAAGCAAGTGTGCATGATTGGGAGTGTGCATTAGTCTCACGTGTACAGAGTCTTAAATGTGACTCAGGAACACTCTGGTCAAAAATGAAAAATCAAACAGCACCTGGTGTTTATATGTGATCCTTACTTTTACATTGTATAATATTTGTACTTTCTGTGATTTGCTGTTACTACATATTTGTCTACAATGCAGCATCAAGTGGCTGCAATCTTCATGACATTGAGTCAGCTGCATGTTAATTTCCTTTACTTTCATAGATATAAGTGGGCGGGTGCACACTACTAAGCCCCTCCCAGGCTGGGAAAATGAAACTGCCAGTTAGAAACAATGCGTCATGGAGTCTGACTGACAGAAAACTTGGAATTTATACATCTTAACATCTTACCATCATCAATGGTATCCTACAGTATTAGTATTCTTAAGGGGGTAGTCATTATTATGACATTATGTGGCTCTGTTTGTATATGTTTCCTATGCTGACTCCCGAATAACTCATGAAGTACTGCTCTGTAGTTATGCATCTATGGCAGGTGCGGCCTCGTAGAGGACAACAGGGTATCTCTGTAAAGGCACTATTTAGGTAAATTAAACTTTGGAGGCCCGTAGAGCTCCATAACTTAACGTGGTCTGCCACTTTGTAGCTGAGTTGCTGTGGTTCCTAAATGCTTCTGCCTTGCAATAATACCACTCAAGTGGAACATCTAGGAGGGATTCAATTTCACAAAATGACTTGTTGCAAGGGTGGCATCCTATTATAGTACCAAGCTCAAAGTCAGTGAGCTCTTTAGAACGACCCATTCTTTCACAAATGTTTGTAAAGGCAAACTGCATGGCTAGGTTCTTGATTTTATACACCTGTGGCAATGGGACTGAATACAACACCTGAATTTAACCTCTTACCGACATTTGACGTATACTTATGTCATAGCCGGAAAGGGGAAGTATGGAATGGGCTCGCGCGTTGAGCCCACTTTATTCTAAGCAGGTGTCTTCTGTATGTCACTGTGTTTTGGTTATGTGCCCCCAAATGGTACCAATATATGCTACAGCTTGCCCTTCAAAAAATAAGCCCTCATATTGCTCAATTGACAGAAAAATAAAAAAGACTTGTGTTTCAGAATAAGGTGACACAAAACAAATTAGATTTTTAACAATTCGTTTTTTCCCTGTAAAATTAGTAAAACATAAAAAACTATAAACATTTTGTATCATCGTAATCATATTGACCCACAGAATAAACTTTACATGTAGTTTTTATTGCACAGTGAAAACAAAGAATATTTTTCCGTTTCCCAGTACATTATATGGTACAATAAATGGCATGAAAAACTACAACAATTTCTAGAAAAAATAAAGCCATTGTACAGCTTTATCAATGAAAAATAGAAAAGTGATGGCTTTTGGAAGGTGGGGAGGAAAAAGTGAAAATGAAAAGCCGAAAAGTGGCTGCATATTTAGATCATCATTTTATTTTAAGTGGACTTTTATATGCACTGGACATATCTGCAGAATAACAGATATGACATTTACAGTAAAGTCTGTTGTTTCTCTAAAGTAACCTTTCTGCTTTTTAATTATATATTAGGTTATCAGAACAGATCCACATGTCAATATTTGACAGCCTCTTAATAATACATGCATAATAATAATAATAATAATAATAATAATAATAATAATAATAATAATAATAATAATAATACATGTTGGCAAGAAATTATTTTATGGACATTATTTAATTAAACACTGTTAATTAGGAATGAAGAACAAAATGACAGGAAGTATAGACCTATGTTTACATTTATATGTATGTTGCCACAATATTATGTTATTGCAAAGCTCCATGTTGCTTTGATTGATACTTTTGGAAGTTCCACCTTGTCAGATATGATATTTCTCTAAATGACATGATTTCAACTTTCATAAGTGGCTCAGCGTGGTAAGCCAGTGGTTGAAGGATGATGTCTGTGGGAAGCAAGTATTTTTTGACATACCCCAGTAATCATTAGCACAGCACCACCCTAGGTGCCAAAATCAGTTTTCATTTCTTCACTATGATGCATGACAAATGACATAAAGGGACAAGATGAGTGCACATCAGCAACTAAAAATACGTACAAGATGATATGTCAGGCAGAAGAGAAGTACTATTTTAATTAAATTAGATAGTGGGCAAAAATATGACATTTAACACAAACTTATAATATATTTGTGAAGTGTTGGATTATTACCTCATTAAGTAACGCATGTTTACACAGACTTCATTATGTTTTTTTTTTACTTGAAAATTATTTCATGTCAAAGAGAAATACACAAGTATCATTCTAGCTAGTGCTGAAATTGTTAGTGAAACTGCATGTGAAGCCCCCCCATATTTATCTTAGTATATGGGTGGAAAAAAAGGGAGTGAGAGGTGCACCATAGGTAAGGCAAAACTCAATTAAGATGGTGCTATGAAAAATACAGCAGTATTCTGTACAGAAAAATCGTATTTGTCAAACCAGATACTTCAGTATTTTATTCGTATTTGAATATCTGATGTAGACTATACTGATTCATAGGGGGGAATTTATACATTTTTCTATGCCAGTACTAGGTCTGTTTAGGTCTCAAGCCTCTTAATGTAAGTAAAAATATTTAAATTCACTTACTGAAAGCAGTGCTTTTGACAAAGCTCTGAAAGTGAAACACAAACTACAGTATATTATAAAGTCACACAACTTTTCAGGTTGCAGTTGGGTATTCCCAAGTAAGACATTTATGGCATATCCATAGTATATGCCATAAATGTTTGATAGATGCGGGTCCCAGCTCTGGCAACCGTACCTATATCGAACACTGAGGTTTTGACAAAGCGTGGGCACCCGCGAAACGGCCATAGGCTTGTGCGCTACATGCTAATGTCCTGCTTTGCTGAATAAACAAAGAAAAATTTCTACTGAATGGTGAGTGCCATAGATTGTTCCTCTTCTTTTTGTGCATTCGTTGAAGTTGCTTTCAATACCACAGTGCACCACCTGTTGTATATCTGATGTGAGTTGTGCGGCGGTTCATGCATGGTGCTGGGATACATAGTGTTCCAAGAGACAGAGCCGTGCCGATCATTCTGTTTCTCATATCCTTTGACAAACTACAGTATATTATAAAGTCACACAACTTTTTAGGTTGTGGTTGGGTATTCTCAACTAAGACATTTATGGCATATCCACAGGATATGCCACAAATGTCTGATAGATACAGGTCCCAGCTCTGGTAACCGTACCTATAAATCGTACCTATATCGGGACCACGGGTCACCCAACCCCTGCTCCTGCCTGGTGCAGAGGCCGCAGCTTGCAGATTCCAGGCAAGGACTAGTGGAGAGAGGACTGGGCATGTGTGCAGCTCTCTCCGTTCTGTTCAATGGAAGTTACGGAAATAACTTAGCAAGCGCGCTTTCTGATTTGTGCTTCTATCTCTATACTGCTGGCAATGGGACAGCTAAATCAGTCCTTCTATGCAAGGACCTTGCAAAAACCAATATAGATCTTTTGTTCTTCGGCCCATAAGAGTATAACCTAACTTCTCACAACTACCCATAGAATATTTTCGTCCTGCTTATCCACACACACACACACACACACACACACACACACACACACACACACACACACACACACACACACACACACAAACACGCACAAACACGCACAAACGCCAACACGCACACACACACACAGGCACACACAGACACACACAATTTGATAGGGGGAGGAAGAAAGTGAGAGATTTCACATTCTAAATTTTATAGCATTTTTTTCCAGGTGAATGGAAATTTACGTTAGGCTCTCATACAACCTGTAAAATAATAGTGTGTTGCAATTAGTTTTGGTATAGATTCCAGTAGGTGTTGAAATTGGTCTGCAATATTGGCCCATGCAGACAGAATAGCTTCTCGCAGTTGCCGCTAAAGTGTCCTTCTGCCATAGAATAAACAACTGCCATGAAGGGATGAACTTGGTTAGCCGCAAATAGCCCTACTGTTGAAACGTCTATCCACATGTATCAGAGAACCCAGGGTGTGCCACAGAAAACATTCCCTACACCATTATTTCACCTCCACCAGCCTGAACTCTTGACACATGACAGGAAAGATTCATCGATTCATACTGCTTGCACCAAGTTCTGACACTCCAATTAGCATGGTGTGACAGGAATCTGAATACATCTGACCAGGTGATGTGTTCTTCACTGCTTAGTGATCCAATTTTTGCGCTATTGTGTTAAGAAACAATGAGTTGTCCGTTAGTTGGAATATCAGCATTGTATTTGGCTGCAATTTGCTTGACTGTGAACCGCCTGTTTGGCAGGACAATTCTTCACATTTTCCTCTGACTTGAAAATGCGTCACAATTATAAATTAAAAATTAAGTTTCACCTACACTGTGGGTACTAAGATTAAGTGGAAAGGACACGGCACCACATAGTGCAGATCAGATTGTAATGTGGAAGACCAAAAATTTTAAAATTGCTCACCTTGATGGTTGCAGATACTGGCAGGTATTTGCAATATAGTAGAAGCTGCTGCCAATCCCAAACGCAAACACTCTAAGGAGTTGCCTTAAGTAGAAAATGCATAAAACCAAAAAAAGAGGGAAATCGTAGGCGCTGCTTGGTTCTAAATGAACAGTTTGGTTTAGTGAGTAAAAGCAAGGTATAAGACAGATGCTACGCGTTTCAACGCCGGACTGGCGTCTTCATAAGGCAGGTGAAACATACAGAGAACATGAATGTATATATACAGAGGCATGTGATTATGTTAATTGGACCTATTCAGCCGGAGCAGCGAAAAAAATACGCTAAAACACAGAAAGGTCAGAGATCAGAGCAACAGTTTAGAATTTTGCATAATTCAAAGTACAAGAAACAATATGATTAGTACAAGGAATAACAAATTGATGAATGGATACACCAGAGTAGAGTACAAATGTATGTATACTTGATTGGGGAATTGCGGCAAACTAAAAGCCTATTTTCGTCATTAGTAAAAACGCGAATACTTCATATAACGGGAGTTATAACGATAAATATGATAAATATGTGCAGGTAAGTATAACGGATTGATATAAATATATGTAGAAAGAAAGTTTCTCAATCGAAAATAAAAAAAGGGAGAATAAACAAACAGACCTTGCCGGAGTCAAGGAGACCGCAAACAGTACGGTGGTCGGTAGGAACCAAAAGACAATGGAACGCACAATGACGCGCAAACGCGAATGGATCGCGTGAAGCAAGATGCAGAGGGGAAAGGAAAGGTGAGTCGAGAGACGATAAAATATTATAAGTTACATGATAAAAGTGGACTCAATATACATGGAAAGCATTAAACGGTAATTGCGATTGTACAATGTAATAGATGTACGGAAATCAAATAATTTTACTAATTAGTTTTTACTAATGACGAAAATAGGCTTTTAGTTCGCCGCAATTCCCCAATCAAGTATAGATACATTTGTATTCTACTCTGGTGTATCCATTCATCAATTTGTTATTCCTTGTACTAATCATATTGTTTCTTGTACTTTGAATTATGTAAAATTCTAAACTGTTGCTCTGATCTCTGACCTTTCTGTGTTTTGGCGTTTTTTTTCCGCTGCTCCGTCTGAATTGGTCCAATTAACATAATCACATGCCTCTGTATATATACATTAATTTTCTCTGTATGTTTCACCTGCCTGATGAAGATGCCAGTCCGGCGTTGAAACGCGTAGCATCTGTCTTATACCTTGCTTTTACTCAATAAACCAAACTGTTCATTTAGAACCAAGCAGCGCCTACGAATTCCCTCTTTTTTTGCTTTTATGCATTTTCTAAACTGTGGGTGGCATCAACAGTCAGCCTGTTATAACTTTTGGCCTTTCTTAAATGATTTTCTGCTGCTGTGGCATTGGGTAAAATACCTGGGGTGCATGCCCCCGATACCCTGTGAATAAGAACGCCACTGGTGAATAAGTAAATACTTGTTTGCACCCAGAGCCTAAAATCCAGTATAGATCTTATGCTACTAACAGCTGAGTCTTCTACAATTGTATCTATTCTAGGTAATTCTCTTCTGGGTAAACACGTTGGACAGCAGTCCAATACATTTGGAAATTTGTGCTACTGATCCATATAGCTTTCCAGAAAATTTCCTAGACTGGATATAAATGCAACAAATTCTCAGTACTATATAGGTTTTCAGCCTCTTGACACAAACTGGCGTAAATTATTAGCGACCCCGCCCTCTCCCGGCTAACTCCAACCCACATTTCCTCGGCACTTTTTAAAAATGGAGGGAGAAGTAAAAAGACGCAAACTTTAGAGGATAAAATGGTATGCACCAAAATTTGTGACTTTTTAACTGCACAAAAGTGGCATAAATCCATTAATACATTCTGATGAAAACCTAAAGAATACAGACTATGAACCACCAATGCAATATAAAAAGTATAATTTTTATTGAATGCAAAAGCATAAAACACATATGTATAAAATTCAGAGATGATTACCACAGTGTGGAAGATGGATACCTGGCAGCAACAAACTAAATAAACATAAATGCTGAACAATTCTCGTCACAGCATATAAATACATTCAGCAGTGTTGGGAGTAGGGAGAAACAGGGGAATAGTACAGTCCCAATCTCCATGCAACTCAAAGTTAGTGGCAATGGCGGTGCAATCCTGCAATTCAACGAAGCACTAATGTCCAAAAAAGCAAGTACAGGGATACATACATGTGTAACATAATGCATTATAGTGTCTTACCCATAAATGCAAATAACTGCCTGGCGTCACACTTCGACACTCGTTTCGGCTGGAAGCCTTCATCTAGGGTGGTGCCAGAGAATCCCAAGGAAGCATTCAAATGTCCACAGACCAATAGAGAGCGGTCCGGCGCACTTGTGGCAGCTAAAGTAAAATGTCACAAACTGGTGTAAAGAGCAGTACGCACCCGTCCGATCAAGCGTGCTGACATCCGGGATGTCAGTGATGACGACAGACGCCATGACGACAGATCATCACGTGACTGGAACATCACCAAACAGCGGAGTTCAGAACCCGGAGCCAACGAGTGCACACGCGTCAAACCCCTTCTCCCCGAGAGCCCGACACAATAGCATTGTGCAGGTCCCTCCAAAGAGGGGAGTGGTCACAAATGCTCCAATGACCCATGATTAACTTTTTTTTTAAATCAAGTAATTTTTTATTACAACAGTATTGCAACACAGATATAACACCCCCACCCCCCTTCTTCCAAAGTATGCTTGTTCATAAATACAAAATAAACAGCACCAAGATCAGTGTCAAATATACAGAATACCATTTACATATCTAGGACATATGGAAATACGATTTAACACAATCCCCCCAAGATCTACCAAATTCCTTTAAGCAGCATATATTATCTATCCATCTACCTCACACTAGACTTCAACCCAGCTGCAACCCCCGCTGATGTACTTAGGCCCCTACTTTCCACCCATGGAGACCATATTTTATCGAAGGCATGTTTAACATTTCCAGCCGTGTAAACATATCTGTCCATGCGTGTCAAGCACGTGACTTTGTTACAGAATTCCGGTAACTTAAGGGATTTGTCATCCAGCCAATGCTGCGCAATAAGTTTCCTCGCCATATACAACATATGAGCAACGGCTAGGTCAACATGTTCAAAGGCAGAAATATCCTCCACATACCCTAAAACACAGACAAAAGGAGTGAAATCTACCGACACCCGATATACAGAAGAGATAGTGTCCACTACCTCAGACCAGAAGTGCCGCAGCTGCCCACATTGCCACATCATGTGAATCAACGTGCCAGATTCCCCTCCACACCTAGGACAAGCGGAGGAGTCCGTGGCCCCAATTTTATTTAGAAATTCCAGCGTTCTGTACACCCGGTGTACCAGAAACAGATGAGAAATACGGTGTGCCTCATTCAGAGAGAGCTTAGGGATTCGTGACAATATATCTCCCCACTGACTTTCTTCTATAGGCCCAAGATCTCTTTCCCATTTACTTCGCAGCAGGGAAGGGGAGTCATCAAGGAATCTTATCATAAGACTTTTGTATAGAAGGGATATAAGGCCAGAAGTCTGACTAGTCTTACTAATAACTCCTATCAGGACATTGTCCATTAATATGACAGCGTTACTCCTGTGCTCCACACCGTACGCATCTCTAACCTGCAGATATTTCTAAAATTGGGTATGTGGGAGACCAAACTCCGTCTGTAAACATGAGAATAATTTCAACTCCTGATCATCCAACAACTGGCCCATTCTACGAACCCCTTGGTCCTTCCATAGAGCAAAATCTGTTAGAGAGTTCATGTGGGGCAGCCACGGCGTACCCCAGATAGCCATATACTGTGAACAACCAGTGATACCCTGAACATTTTTAACACTCCACAAGACCTTGTGTATCAGATACAGCATTGCATAATGTTTAGTATGCTGTTTAAACTTATGGGCCCCTAGCGCCTCGTATACAGAGTCTGAACACAGGAAATGCTGTAAGAGCAGTCTAGTGGAATCATCTGAGTCATCTATATCCCACCCTCTGAGATGTTGATGCTGAGAGGCTAGATAATACAAGCGGGTGTTAGGAATCGCTAGACCTCCGTCTGTCTTAGCTCTCTGCAAAGACTCCAATTTCATACGTGCATGGCCCGTGCTCCATATAAGGGACCGAAATAGCCTGTTAACCTTGTAAAAGAACTGCTGAGGTAACCATATTGGTGCATTGTGTAAGAGATATAGCAGTTGGGGCATCCAGATCATTTTGATTAAATTACATCTTCCAATAACTGAAAGATACAATTTATGCCATACATCCAGCTTGAGTTTAAATCGGGTCAGTACAGGGGTCAAATTCAATCGTTCAAATTCCTCCAGTTTCATGGATATTTAAACTCCTAGATATTTAAAGGAGGTGACACATTTCATAGGGAGATCATTATATGGTGCCTGCGAGTGTGTATCATCTACCTTCATTAGTACACACTTGGACCAGTTAATGGTCAATCCTGAGAATCGACCAAACTCCCCAATAGCTGTCATAGCTGCATCCAAAGAGGAAGCATCATCCTCCAAAAACAGTAGCATGTCATCAGCGTATAGCGCCAGTTTATCCTCCTGTTCACCATGTTTGAACCCAACAATGTCGACAGAACCCCTAATCAATATTGCTAATGATTCCATGGTTATGGCAAAAAGCAACGGAGAAAGCGGGCACCCCTGCCTTGTACCTCTACCCAACGAGAATGTGGCAGTCAAAAAGTTATTTACTCTGTCATATAGCATCCGTATCCAGGAAATAAACGAGTCCCCAAATCCCATCTTCTGAAGTACTGCCCATAGATATGCCCATTCCACACTGTCGAAGGCCTTTGCTGCGTCTAGAGAGCAGAGTACCCTTTTACCCGAGTTGTCAGCTGGAAGTTGCAGATTCAAAAATAACCGTCTAAGGTTAATAGCTGTAGATTTATTTGTCATAAAGCCAGTTTGATCAGGGTGTATTATCGAAGTGATAATCCTGGATAGGCGTATAGTTATGGCCTTAGCAATAATTTTAATATTTACGGGTAACAGAGAGATCGGCCTATAAAAGTCTGTTAACAAGGGGTCTTTACCAGGTTTCAAAAGAACCACTATCACTGCCTCTCTCATATTATCAGGTAGACTCTGGTCTCTAACAGAAAATGTAAAAACATCCAAAAGATGTGGAAGGAGTATGTGTAATGTCGGGGTAGGGAGACAGACAGGTGAGCACTAATCTACCCGCCACTCAGTCCCTGCCTATTTACACGGCCCGTCCTAGGCGACGGCGTACAAATAGGCCACGGTCCCTACGCTCAATAAGTGCACGACAGACAAACAGACAAGGGTACACAGAAGCTACATCTACCTCGAGATTGTTGGAACCACCAGGTGAAACGGAGGAGAACCGTGGATTAAACCCAAAATTACAGAAAAAGGGGGAGTCCCCTGACGAGTTACTGACCCAGTTATTAAGGGAAAATTCGGCGAGGGGAATGAAGGAGACCCAATCATATTGACAGTCGGAGATAAAACACCTTAAATATTGTGCAAGAGACTGATTAGTCCTCTCAGTTTGGCCATTAGTTTCAGGATGGAAGGCTGAGGAGAAGGACAGATCAATCTCCAACTTTTTACAGAAAGCTCTCCAAAACAATGAAACAAATTGTACCCCTCTGTCAGAAATAATATTGACAGGAACCCCATTGAGACGCAGGATGTGTTTGACAAACAAGGTAGCTAACGTCTTGGCATTGGGTAGTTTCTTGAGGGGCACAAAGTGGCACATCTTACTGAAGTGGTCTACTACAACCCACACCACCGACTTGCCTTGAGATGGAGGCAGATCGGTGATAAAATCCATGGAGATATGGGTCCAAGGTCTCTGGGGAATGGGCAAAGAACATAGAAAGCCCGCTGGTCGGGACCTGGGAGTCTTGGACCTAGCACATATTTCACAAGCGGCGACGTAGGCCTTAACGTCTTTAGGCAACCCAGGCCACCAATAGTTTCTAGCAATGATATGCTTGGTACCCAGGATGCCTGGGTGGCCAGATAGTGCAGTCATGATTTTCCCTGAGTACCCTTAGCCGGAATTGCAGGGGAACAAACAGCTTGTTCTCAGGAAGGTTCCCGGGAGCTGAACCTTGATCAGCCGCAATTTCGGAGACTAAGTCAGAATCAACAGAGGATATGATTATACCTGGGGCAAAACACAAGCAGGATCTTCCTCCGAAGGAGGGCTGGCCATGAAGCTACGCGACAGTGCATCAGCTTTAATATTTTTTAGACCCAGCCCTATAGGTGACCACAAAGTTGAATCTAGTAAAAAAACAACGCCCATCGAGCTTGTCTCGGGTTTAGACTCCGGCAGATTCTAGGAAAACCAGATTCTTGTGGTCGGTAAGGACCGTTACCTGGTGCCTAGCCCCCTCCAAGAAGTGGCGCCACTCTTCAAATGCCCATTTAATGGCTAAGAGTTCGCGGTTGCCCACGTCATAGTTACTTTCAGTGGGTGAGAATTTCCTGGAGAAGTAGGTACAGGGATGGAGATGGGTGAGGGACCTGGTACCCTGGGACAAGACAGCACCCACTCCCACTTCAGAGGCGTCAACCTCCACGATAAATGGCTCAGTTTGGTCAGGCTGAATCAGCACTGGGGCAGAGATAAAGCACTTCTTAAGGATCTCAAAAGGCTGGACCGCCTCCGGAGGCCAGTGGAGGAGATCAGCACCTTTGTGAGTAAGATCCGTAAGAGGCTTAACGATGACCGAGAAGTTAGCAATAAATCTCCTGTAATACTTAGAAAACCCCAGGAAGCACTGTAACGCCTTCAGGGAGGCAGGTTGGACCCATTCAGCCACAGCCTGAACCTTGGCAATGTCCATGCGGAATTCATTTGGAGTGAGGATTTGACCCAAAAATGGTATCTCCTGCACCCCAAACACACATTTTTCGGATTTAGCAAAGAGTTTGTTTTCCCGAAGGGCCTGGAGCACCTTCCTGACATGCTCAATGTGGGTGGAACAGTCCTTGGAAAACACGAGTATGTCATCAACGTACACTACGAGAAATACAGCCAGGTAGTCTCTTAAAATTTCATTTATGAAAATCTGGAAGACCGCGGGAGCATTACACAACCCAAAGGGCAAAATGAGGTATTCGAAATAACCTTCGGGTGTGTTAAACGCAGTCTTCCACTCATCCCCTTCTCTGATTCGGATAAGGTTATAAGCCCCCCGAAGATCAAACTTAGAGAACCATTGGAGCCCATGAACCTGATTGAAGAGATCAGGAATCAAAGGAAGGGGATACTGGTTCCTTAGAGTGACCTTATTCAAGTTTCGGTAATCGATGCAGGGCCTAAGACCACCATTCGTCTTCCCTACGAAGAAGAAGCCAGCACCTACCAGAGAAGTAGAGGGGCGAATGTAACCCTTGGCCAGGCATTCCTGGATATATTCTCTCATGGCCTCTCGTTCGGGAAAAGAGAGATTAAAAATCCTACCCTTAGGGAGCTTAGCTCCTGGTACCAAATCGATTGCGCAATCGTATTCTCTATGAGGAGGTAACACTTCGGAGGCCTTTTTAGAAAAAACATCAGCGAAGTCCTGAATAAACTCAGGTAGAGTGTTTACCTCCTCAGGAAGAGAAATAAAATTAACAGAAAAACATGACGTCAGGCATTCATTACCCCATTTGGTAAGATCCCCAGTATTCCAGTTAAACGTGGGATTATGCATCTGCAACCAGGGAAGGCCTAAAACCAAAATGGACGATAATCCCTGCATCACCAGTACAAGAATGAGTTCAAAAACAGGGGTATGCTGCGCAAAATAACCATTAGCAAGTGGAGTGGAGTCGATACCCACTACCGGGACAGGCTTAGGCAAATCAATCCATGGCATAGCTAGAGACATAGCAAATTCCACAGACTTAATATTAGCAGAAGACCCTGAATCCACGAAGGCACTGCCGGTGGCAGACCTACCCTCAAAAGAGACCTGAAAGGGAAGCAAGATCTTATTAGGTTTCATATTTACGGGAAATACCTGTGCGCCCAAGCGACCTCCACGATAGTCACTTAGGCGCAGAAGATTTCCGGCTGCTTATTCTTACGCCTTGGACAGTTGTTCACTTGATGCTTGTCATCCCCACAGTAAAAGCAGAGACCATTCTTCCTGCGGAGCTCTCTACTTTGTTGGGGAGACACGGAGGCTCCGAGTTGCATTTGTTCATCCGAGATTCCCGTGGAAGAACGAAGCAACGGAACCTCGGGAGCCATCATGGGGGAGCCAGAGGAGAAGGCACAAAAACGTTCCAGTTGTCGTTCCCTGAGACGTCGGTCAAGACGTACCGCTAAAGCCATAACCTGATCTAGAGAGTCAGAAGAGGGATAGCTAACTAATAGGTCTTTCAGGGCATTCGACAGACCCAATCTAAACTGGCACCTCAAGGCACGGTCATTCCACTGAGAAGCTACGCACCACTTCCTAAAGTCAGAACAGTACTCCTCAACGGGTCTCTTACCCTGACGTAAGGTCACCAGCTGACTCTCGGCAAAGGCAGTCTTGTCAGTCTCATAATAGATGAGCCCGAGAGCAGAAAAAAAATGGTCAACAGAGGAAAGTTCAGGGGCGTCAGGAGCCAAGGAGAAGGCCCATTCTTGGGGGCCGTCCTGGAGCCGGGACATAATTATACCCACTCGCTGGCTCTCAGAACCTGAGGAGTGGGGTCTTAATCGGAAATAGAGCCTACAACTCTCCCGAAAGGAGAAAAAGTATTCCGGTCCCTTGAGAACCGGTCAGGCAACTTGAGGTGGGGTTCAAGAGGTGAGGTGGAGGGCACTACCTGGTTAGAATCATGCTGGTTGCACCTCTGAGCCAGGGCTTGGACCTGTAGGGAGAGACCCTGCATTTGCTGAGCCAGGGTCTCAAGGGGGTCCATAGTTGTGTCAGGAACCAGGGTAGAAAAGGTATATAGGCCTGTGATTATGTAATGTCGGGATAGGGAGACAGACAGGTGAGCCCTAATCTACCCGCAACTCAGTCCGTGCCTACTTGCACAGCCCGTCCTAGGCGACGGCGTACAACTGGGCCACGGTCCCTACGCTCAATAAGTGCACGACAGACAAACAGTCAAGGGTACACAGAAGCTAAGGGAAATGGGGCAGTTGCCCACGGGAACACCGTGAACAACAAGAGTAGTGAACGAGTCGAGTCAAACCAGGAGTGTACGAGGTACCAAACGCAGAGCAGGAGAGTAGTCAGTAAGCCAGGGTCAATTTGAAGCAGATGTCAATAGTACCAGCAGGAACAGCAGAGCCAGGAAACCAGACAGAATCACAGGCAAAGAAAGAGCAGCAAATGAAGGTATAAATAGACTGAGGGCGGGAGCTAGCTCAGTCTGGCCAGGCTGTGATAGGTTCTCCCACTCCTCAGCCTAGCAGCCTGAGTGGTAGCAGATTGAGTCACTCTATTAGACCTAGGAGTAGATGCATACTGATTAACCATGGGTGTCGACACAGACGCTGTGTCTGGCAGATCCTTTACAGTATGTCACCCAATTTTTTTTAATATTTCTGTCGGCAGGCCATCCGATTACAGAGCCTTGCCATTGACCAAGGATGCCGCCGCCTCCTGCAGCTCCTCCATAGCCAAAGGCGTCTCTAAAAGTTCTTTATCGCTAGAAGCTAAACATGGTAAGGAGATAGCCGACAGATATGTATCCAACTGAGTCTCAGACACATGAACATGTGAACTGTATAAAGATGCGTAGTAAGAGCGAAATAACTCCGCTATCTCCGCATTACCATATACCAGGGCCCCAGCAGTATTCTGTATCGTTGCAATATAAGTTTTACCAAACTGTGCTCTTGCCACCATTGCGAGCATATGGCCTGCCTTCTCCCCTTCTGCATAAGAGCGCTGTTGCTGAAACATCCTCTTATTTGCAGGCATCTCCAGTAGATGCTTCTGCAATAGGTCCTGGGCTTCACGCCAATCAGCCAGAGATTGGGTGGTACTATTCAAAACATGAGTCACTTCAGTCTGTCGCACCCTACTCCTAAGAGTATCACCCAGCTGTCTAGTCTTCCACTTGACCCGACTTATTAACTGGACCAAACACCCTCGTAGCATTGCTTTCATAGTGTTACAGACCATACCTATGTCCGCCGTACCCACATTTTCCAAGAAATAGTCTCCCACCACCTTAGAGATAACAGAAACATCAATAATATTTAATCAAAAGGCATTCAACCGCCATAGCTTTCTATGAGTAGTAGAACCTTGAGATATTGCAATGTCCAGCAAGCGAGTGGAATGATCAGAAAGCGCCCTAGGTAAGAATTAGATATTCACAACCGCTCTGGCTACAGTTTCAGGGCCCAAACCAAGATCAATTTGGGACAGGCTGTTATGTGAGCTGGAAAAACATTAAAAATGTCTATCATGTGCGTGCTTCAGTCGCCACAGATCTAACAACTGTACCTCCTGGAGGAAAGATCCGAAAGCAGTTACAGGACCATCAACTTCAACTCTTGAAATAACATACGCTTTTTTTGGACATCCGCTAAGAAATCCTGGAAAAATGCTATACGATTGCCATCAACAGTGATATCTTTCATATCTCTGGCCGCTCTCAAAATGGCATCTCTGTCACGGTAATGTAGAAGCTTGACAAGCATGGTCCGCGGCTGTGATCCCGGCAGTAACGGTCTCAGAGGGACCCTGTGAGCACGTTCTACAGCATACAAAGGTGACAAAATTGTATCTCCAAAAGTAGTTTTCAGCCATGACTCAATGTATTCAGTCAGGGTATTACCCTCTGTACCTTCAGGCAGCCCCACCAATCGGACATTATTTTGTCGGAGTCGGTTCTCCATGTCGTCCGCCTTAGCTTGCAGATTCAAAATGGCGCGATCATGCTTTGAGATATCACTTTGCATTTGTAAAATGGCGTCCTCAATCTCACTAACACGACCTTCTACAGCCGACATCCGGGCTGATACTTTTTGTAAATCATGCCGGAATAGCCCCACATCTTCACGTACACCTCCCAACTGCAGTGACATGGAGGACAGTGTGGCATTGCATTTTGTAATGGCCATAAATACATCACTCATGTAGCGCCATATGATTACTTATTGGTTTTACTGTTTTTGTATTTTCATTTCTATTTTTACAGTTAGCCTTTTTTTTTCCAAATAAAATATGCTGTTATAATCTATACTGCATCCTGGGTCTGGGTCATGAGTAACTATACTAGGGAATGCCTTTGCATTTTTTCTCTGCTGGCATCTGAACACATCAGCACTACTTTTTTACCTCCTTATGACAATTATTCTCTCTTCTATTAATGTTAATGGTGACTTATTTTTACATAAAAATATGAATGCAAAGCAATATTTGGTCCCCGGGTAAACCCTAGTACCGTTTATAACAATACTTTGTTTTCTATCCCTTAACAAATTCTTTACCCATCTACATACATGTTCCCCCAGTCCTTGCATCTGAGGCTTCAGTACAAGGCTGTTTTAAGGTACAGCATCAAATGTTTTACCAGATTTGCACCTACCTTCGCATAGAAATTGAGCATGTTGGTTAGGCACAAGATGTTTTTTTTTATAAATCCATGCTAATTATTAGTTATTAGTTTACATACTTTTATTTGATTTTGCAGTTCATCCCTTAGAATACCTTCAATTATTTTACATACAAAATATGTCAGACTTACCAGATGATAGTTACCTGGTTCCACTTTCTACCCTTTTTAAATGTTGCTACAACATCAGCCGTCTTCCAATCCTGTGGCACTGACCCTGTTACAAGACAGTTTAAGAAGATGAGACATAACAGTCTATCAATTACCCAGATCAATTCCCTTAATACATGTGGATGAATGCCATCTGGCTCGGAAGTTTTATCAATATTTAATTAGTTTTAACGCAGCTGTACTTCCTATTGTATTAAGTAGGTAATTTTACATGGAAAACGTTGATTACTGTCCCCCTGAATATTTTGCACTGGCAGCTGATCAGTGAATAAAGATGAAATGTGCACGTTTAATATTTCAACCTTTTCTTCGTCCTCTACAATTACATTTCCATGGTCCTCTTTTAAAGGGCCAATCTCATCAGATTTTTTTCTTAGCATTGATATATTTATACAATCTCTGGGGATTGTTGTTTTTTTATTACTGTTGTTGGC
Organism: Rhinoderma darwinii; assembly: GCF_050947455.1. Lineage (NCBI taxonomy): Eukaryota > Metazoa > Chordata > Amphibia > Anura > Rhinodermatidae > Rhinoderma > Rhinoderma darwinii. The sequence goes on from NC_134690.1 coordinate 188,801,745, forward strand.
TATTTGTTTTTCTGTGACGAATTTAAAACTTTTGATTTCATTTTTATATTTTCTATTGAGATATTTATAAGATTGAAAATCTTTTTCGAAGCCCTTGCAATATATTTAGAAAAACTACCCATTTTGTTTCTGTATCCCTATTTACAAAAACATGATCACAGTCTACAAGACGAAGCTGAGATTTTATTAAGAATGCCAGTCTTAATAGGAAATAAGCTAGAATGAGGGGTAAAAAATGTATTAAGAGGCGCATGGCTCTTAATGCATTTGTCGCATCTTCGGCTGTCCGTGCACCACTTAGTGAAATCTACGCCTGCTAGAAGATGGTGCAGATTTACACTATAAATTATGCCAGTTTCTTGTGTAAATTATTGTAATAGGGCTGGTAATTCATGGGGTTTACTGGCTAGTTGACCCACTATTATAACCTCTTTTATTAGGGTCACTAAGTTTATGCCTAGCTCCTCTACCTTTTTTTTTTTATTATGCTTAACTATTTGCCTTATTAGCTAAGTGAGTGTGTGCCCGGTGATTCACGACACAAGGTTATAGTAAATAAAAGCTTCTTACCAACACACTCAGTTATTGAACACCAAATACACAAAATACATATAATCACGGTATAGTATCAGTATACCTCAATGTATTAAGTACCCTGACACTACAGGTGGCACAGTATTACAACAAAATTTTACAATACTATCCTAACACCCACAGACATACCTAAACATACATATAAAATACAGTACACTCAAGCTTGCTTCTATGTCCCACCCCCACCTGACTTTAACTGTCCCTGTTACTAATGGGTAACCTTTTGTAAGGTTGGGGTTAACATTGAGGTTTGACCAGGGGAAGTGAAGGGTTAAATGTAGGCTAGTGAAGGTAAAAGGTTAAGTACTAGGATAATGTGCAGGTAGGTAAAAGGTTAACCAATGTGCAGGCTAGGGAAGGTAAAGGGTTAAACCAGGGCAATATGCAGGTAAATAGTTAAATACCTGGGGACTAGGGCAAATACCAGGACAAAGGGAATGTGCAGGCTGTTGTATACGTGAGGTAAAGGGTTACAAGGGGGTGTGCAGGTAGTACAATGACTAATTGTCTTGTCTTGATTTGCCTGGAGCAATTTCCCATCGACAGGGCTGTGTTTCTACAGCCATGGCTCATGGGACATTGATAGATAGGTAGATAGATAGGTAGCCCCGATAACCCCTGCGGACGCTACAGTGGTAGCGAAACATGTCGGGGGGGGGGGCTTTTCCAATTTTAATTACATGCATGACCGCTAGATATACCGCTAGATAAGAAGAGAATTGGCTTCTGAATTTGCAGCCCTCGAACCTAGTCTGGACATCCATTACAATAGGTGTTCCATACCCATGTACACTTCACAAACTGTGCTACTATCCTAGCGGCATGCATTGACTATTTTAATTCCATATGTGTGGTCTGTTAGTTTGCTTAATACAGCATAATAAAGAATTTTATTTTACATTTATTTTGTCATATTGTAGTTGGGAAATAGGGCTTCCTAGTTGTTGGATATTACGTTGTGCCCGCCAACTACCAAGGGCCTTCTTTCTATATGTGTTCCTAATATATAAGGCCCTCAAAGCCACTTCAGAACTGAACTGGTCCCTGAAAACATAGCCTTTTGAAATTTTTTCCAGAGAAATAAAAGGACATTCAAAAAATGATGCAAACATAAAGTAGACATATTGGAAATGTAATCTAGTAACTATTTTGTATGTTTTTACTATCTGTCTTACAAGCAGATACATTTAAATATAGGAAAATGCAAATTTTTCCAAAGTTTCTCTAAATTTTGGTGTTTTTCACAAATAAATATTGAATTTATCTATCAAATGTTTTCACTAACATAAAGTACAATATACCACAAGGAAACGATCTCAGAATCGCTTGGATAAGTAAAAGCATGTCAGAGTTTAAAAAAATAGGCTTTGTCCACAAGGTCAAATGTGGCTGTGTCTCCAAGGGGTTAACAGTATGAATACCTTGTCCTGGAATGTAAAAGGTTTGTGCTCCCCTCACAATAATATTAAGATTTTACAGCTAATATACACTATGATTATTATTAGATATTTTGGAAAGCAATCATTGTAAATATGTCCAACCTACAAAAAATTTATGCTACCAAAAAAGTATAGAAAATGTAAAACTCTTTATAGAAATAACCAAAAAAAGCTATATAACAATACAATTAAAAAGAATCCACAGACCTACAGAAAGAAGGCAGCTCACTTTGTGACTCACAAGAGAAATAATGATTGAATAGGACCCCGTTACTGGACAGACCTGCGTGCAATAGGTAATGTGTAAATACCAAATGGGATAAAGAACAGCTACACAATGCAAAAATGGTCGGTGCATAATTAAGAGCAAAAGCAAGTCAAACATTCAGACAAATGTAAAGGGACATAACGTACCCATGATAAGTTTTCAGGAGTACCAACACAGGGAGCGTCCACCCCAACGTGCGTTTTGGCGCTAAATGCCTTCGTCTTGACTTATATGCTGATTGGTGTGTTTAGGATTTGACCCTAGGATCACCACTTACAGGAAATATATGCCATGAACTTGTGCTTGGGGTTTTGGATCCTTGCAGTTTGTTTTTTGGTCTGTTGCATTGTAAATATGTGTTTCCACCAAAGGCTGACATAACTTGTGCATTCTCTCAACGATATACAGAATATTGAGTCATCTACATATTTAGTATTCCACGTTTATAATTGCGTCTTAAAATGTATTCTGATTAACATATAAAAGGTGCATGGGTATACTTTTATATATTATCATTGAGACAATACTTCTTGTAAAGCCATTTATTTTCATTTCAATGAAAATGTTTGTCTTAGGTTGAATGGTTCATTGATAGAGGTTTTTTTTTCCATTTTCATAAGCAAATCAATATCATATTAATGATCTATCATATTAAATATCTATTTTGTAGTATATTTTGTTTCTCCGTGGTAAATGTATTTTTCTGGATACCTCATGGTACATTTTCTTGTGTGATATTCTATTTATATTATTATGTTTCTTAGAAAGTTTCATTATGTACAGCATTTTGTGCCATTCCACAGCAGTGGTAAAATTGAAAGGCTGTAGCAAGGTAATAAAGTTATTGGAAAGATTTATGATATGTTACACCCCATTTGCCTCTTTCCACACCAGTGGTGAAAGTCATTATTTTTTATGTTGCACCATTTTTGAGGGATGACCAGTTGTGTGGTAATCAATCTCATTATGTAAAGATGAGCTTTTTGTCTAATGCCTCTAAATCACTATATAAAATGTATTCAGTATTGTCCAAAGAATAGGTATTAATAATTATGAATAATTTTAAAATGGCTATGATCTCACGTTATAATACAAAATCAATACTTTCTTGTAGCATCATCAATGCTCAATGTACCACCATAAAAAAATGTAATCTGAAATAAACACTTATTTTTTTTTTTAATTATTTAAATATTGAAACAAATCATTAATAGATTTAACTTCTATAAAAGTTTTATTTTTACAAAATTAACAGAATATAATTTGAATATTCATAAATTAACAATTAGATCATAAACCTGAATAGGGTCAAAAAGGGCACATATCGAATAATATTGATAACTGTTATGTTGATCGAGAGACAGGTAAAATAAATACATATTATTATTCTTCCTGGAAAGAATTGACTCCAGGGTCCATCACTGGAGGATTTAGTCTTTACAAGTAAGGCCTTAATCACACAAGTGTATTTCATGTTCGTGAGCTGTCCGTTTAAACAACAGAGGGCACACTGAGCAATGCATTTCAATGAGGCTATTCACACGTCAATGTTTTTTCACAGAGCAAGTGTCCGTTGCGTGAAATTCACTGCATGTCCCATTCTGGTCTGTTTTCGAGAACCTCATCACCTATTGAAGTCAATGGGTCCGTGAAAACAAAAGACAGCACACAAAATATATCTGTGTGCTGTCCGTGTTTCACACATCAGTTGCTTAATAAATGGAGAGAAAAAAGTAAAACTGGGGAGTGAGAAACAAAGATGAGTAAAACAGATGCCACTCGGAAACCACACTGACGACATATGGATAGTCAAATGTGTGAAACACGGCCACTTTTTTTGCGCACACACATCAGCCTAATAAGGCAACCTTCCTTATCAGTTTTTTTTAGTTTTAGAAATTAACTAAAATGTTAACTTTTACATCAAAGAATGGCCAGACCAGCTCTCCAATATGATTTACGTTGAAAAAATCAGCAGGCTGAAAATGAATAAAAAATATGGATTCTGTTACCATATTGAATTATCTAGAGCTCTTATGGTGTGCCTATTAGATGGATAGCCAGTAAATTACCCTTGTTACAAAGACTAAGCAGTTAGGTGTAGGTACACTCATGGCTAATATGCTAAAAACAATTCACTAAATAAATGTTAAAATGTAATTCTTAAAATAGACTTCTCTGAAGCCCCGACAAACAGTGATATGGGTATTTTTCAAACCTGTTCTAACTTATCTGGGTACCTGAGGTGGACAAGCTTGCTTACTTACACACATGTGCGGCCAGGTCCAATGCAATAAGGTATCAAATAAATCTACTTTAGCTTCTAAATTTAAACAAACAAAAGTTTTATCACACTTTTTACCAAATATCTACATACACAAACAGGCTCTTCTGGCACTCCAAGCTGATGGCCTTTCTCTCCATTTTACCACATCAAAGTGAGTTTCCTCTCAAATGTAAGTATGGATGGGAAGACTAGTTGATGGAGGTGTCAGAACTATTGACAAACAAGGTAGATCTCTTCAAAGACTGGTTGATGTGACAGGCATCCCCGATGAGCTGCAAAACCCCAAACTCCAGACACACATTTCCTGCTTTGTTGCTTGCCATTGGGCAAAATGCATGAGTTACTGATTGACAGCTCTGAGCAGCTTTTTCAATCTATCGAGCATGTGGAAGCCCATTTGTCACACTGCTCTGTGTGAAGCATTTGCGACAAAGTAAATTGCCTTCTTCAGTGTGCTTGAAAAAGCTTGAAAAGTTCTCTTTTTACTAAACAGTTTAGCACTCTAAGCACAGATTGTGGAAACGTCTGAATGGCCTTGCCAGTTGGATTTCCGACTCCATTTGGACGACCTCTATTGAGTATGTCCCAACTGTCTCTAAGTAAACATCCTATTGTTAGGATTTAATTTGTGTACGAATATAGACTAGAATTAAAGTTTGCTGTTTTCTTATTTTTTCTTCCTTTTAGCTAGGACGACACCGTGTAGCATTTGACTATACTTATTGGGGTCTCTGTTGTCTCTAGTTTCTAATCTTGATTATTATTTTTTTTATAGAATAGAATTAGCTTATTTTTATTTTTCAAGTATTTAACGTAGGTTATAATAAGATCCCTGCTCGACACTTGCCACGTAACCCTTTGCAACACTCAAAAAGTTTTAATAGAATACCTTGTTTACAGAAATGTTCCTGATTTCCAGTCAACAACCACATCATCGCACAATCCTTTTTACTCAAATCAAAGAAGGGTATTTTGATAGTTCGGTATTATATAGATGAGTACTCACACTATTCGCCTCTTTAGAGATCAGAACATCCAAAGAGATATTTCTGAAGTAAAGTCCCCAATGTGGTTGACAAAAAAATTCAGACAATGTAGATTGATTACCAATCCAAAATTCAAAAATATCATTGATATTACCAGTATAAGGCCTCATTTACACGAGCGTGTGCGTTTTGCGCACGAATAAAACGCAGCGTATTGCACGCGTTGGCATTGCGTTTGCACTGCGTATACGCAGCGTTGTTGCGTTTTTAACGCGCGCACGACTAGCGTTTGCAACGCGCGTAAAAAACGCAGAGGGGATTCATGAGAGGCCAGCCTACAAATAGGCCAGCTGGCCCAACCCCTGCTTGCTGGGAGAAGCAGGTTTTGCACCTTATTTCCGCCTCTGCAGAAACCCCAGTGTGTGTTTCTCCATTGAAGTTGCGATTGGCTTTGCACGGCACACTTATGCCTTCTCAGTCGCTGGCACGTGTGCTTCTTGTCTGGATGATCTCACGTCGTTTTGGGGAGCGTGGACCCATGCTGCAGCACCAGACGCCTGTAAGATGTCGCATTTGGGTTCATCCACTTGTGGCCGAACGTACGAAGAAAGGCCATTTCCATAGCCTGTATGAGGACTTACGACGGCATCTTGAAAAATTTAGAGCCTTCTGCCGCATGTCTGTGGGCACATTTGACCTTCTGCTTGAGCAGATTCGCTCTGGTCTCACCTACAAGAATACCAACATGAGACGCTGCATTTCGCCCGAGGAACGTCTGCTTGTGACCTTGAGGTTTGTGTGCAGTTGCTATTACTTAGTCAATGACGCTGTCTGCTTTACCAGCCCCCCCTAACATCTGTTGTGGCTTTCTTTTTCTTTCTCTTTGTTTTCTAGATTTCTGGCCACAGGCAATAGTTATCATTCGTTACATTTTGAATTTCTTTTGGGAGTGACCACCATTTCGTTCATTGTCACATCCACCTGTGTCGTGTTGTGGCAGAGGTTAAAGACCACGGTCATGCCTCAGCCCACGACAGAACAGTGGCTAAGAATTTCTGAGGGATTTATTAGAGCAAGTGAATTTCCAAATTGCATTGGTGCCCTAGACGGCAAACACATTCGTGTGAGAAAGCCCCCACGCAGTGGCTTGCAATACTATAACTACAAGCAGTTTTTTTCCATGGTATTGTTAGCCTTGGCGGACTTGAATTATTGTTTCACTATTGTTGACATCGGCTCGTATGGAAGCTCGGCAGATGCCCGCATATTCCTTTCATCAAGAATGGGGAAGCGACTCGAGACTGGCGGTGCCGTAACCTTCCATCCACCCGGGCTCCAGCGGACCCCCAATCCCGTATGTCATCGTGGCGGATGAGGGGTTTGCCCTGACAAGGCAAGTCATGCGTCCTTTTGCAAGAAGGGGCTTGGATGACCGTCAGCGCATGTTCAATCTCCGCCTAGGCCGAGCTCGTCGATGTGTGGAATGTGCCTTTGGCATTATGTCGAACAGGTGGCGTGTCTTTCTGACGACAATGCAATTGTCCATGCAGAATGTGACACTTGTTATACAAGCGTGTGTCGTTCTGCATAACTTCTGCCGCATTAATGATGCTACCTTTGATGCAGAATATATCCTAACACATGCAGGCAGCAGCCACACTGTCCCGGTTATTCCTCTCGGCCGATCTCTCTCATCCGGCCTTCGAGTGCGGGATACTTTGGCGGCATATTTTGAGTGCCAATCAGGAGCCGCACCGTGGGGGCGTGATGACCTTTGAAGGGTTGTCTGTTGTTTGGAGGCTTCACTACACACGTCACATGTGGCCAGTGTTTTTAGAAGTTTTTGGGGTTTGTGCTGGGTTAGGGACTCGCAAAACATGAGGACCCTTGACGCGGGTTGTGAGCTTACATCTGTCGGGGTTTGAGCAGGACTTTTGACATTTGGCAACATGCTTTCTGGAGATAGAATGATGGCCGGCCTAAGGTTAGGCAAGTCCAATTGCAAGTGTACTTAGTGTGCTTTGGGGCCCATGACAGCACCCAAACGTTCGCACCTCTTGCAAACAATGTCAAACCCCGAGAGATTAACTAAAACCTCATATCACGTGTGCATGCATTGGGCCCAAAGGCCAGAAGTGTGTGAGGGTATAGCCAAAAGAAATGTGGGTCAAACATTGTGTTGAGGGGTGTGAAATAAAAACAACACACAATAGAAACAATCAACATCCATGTTTTTAATGTGTTCGGAATTCACACAACGGAAACATGGTGTGGTCAGTAAAATACACATACATATTGTAGCAACAAAAGAACACCAACATGGTGTAACCTACATGAGAGGACAAGTTGCCATCCCTTAATGAAAAAACAAATTGGCCGCCCAACTATCACGACACCAACACGCTCACAGGTGTTGGTAGTGGTGGCCCGGGGAGGAATACGCCGGCATTTCAGCACCACTATGCTGGACCTGGAGCTGCGGAGGTTGTTCCTCGCCAGCATAGTGGTGCTGATGTTGTCCGTGGTACGTTGGGGCAGGGAAGTGGGGAGCCATAGGGCGCATATAGGGGTGCGGCCGTGCCATCTGGGGGGCTGGATGGTATGTTGCCGGCAATTGGGGCGTGGTGGCCGGCATGGCTAATCCGCGCCACTGCTCTATGGCCGTGAAGCAGCGGTTTGGATTGTGGGGGGGGTGTGGAGGCGTCGATCAAGGTTATGATCGACGCTTGCAGCCGGGCCATGCGATCCATGGGGACCAGCCGGAGTAGGGGAACTATGCTGCGCCCAAAGAAGTCGTTCCCGTCCTCATCCGCGGCTCGGCGTAGATATTCAAGTACCCGGCTATCAACTTGGCAACCAGCGGAGGCCTGTGGAGCACGGCGCCGGCGAGTGGGGGCACGCACGGGGCGCTCCTCAGGCGGAGAGGCGACGGCCCGTGCAGACTGGACAGGGGCGGGGTCCAGGGGTGTCGGCTCGGGGCTAAGGGGCAGGACATGGGCAGCAGGAGGTTGCGGCAGAGACTCTCCGATGTCCGTCTCCTCAGTTGTGTCCTCCAAATTGTCGGTGGTTCTATAATGGGAAAATTGCGTAAGAACAGAATATAGAACAATGCCCACAACAACACGATGGCAAACAGGACATGGGCGAACACACATTAGACACATGCAAAAGCAGAATCTCTTACGTGCGCATCTCCATTATGTCCTTCAGGAACATCAAATGTTTTGTGTACATGTAGGGGCGCTTACGCGAGCCCCCATCTCCGCTGCGTCCCTTTTCCCCCATTTCTGGGCGGAATTGGTCCCGGCAGCTCCGCCACCGTGTTTTGATATCTTGGACTGTTGGAGTAAAAACAAATATAACGCCATAAGAACTGTGCCCTCTCACTAAAATGAGGGGCCCTGCCCTGCCAATGACATGGTACACGGTGATGCGCCTGCTCCACAAAAGGTCATTGGGCAAATGCGCGGAAGACACATACAGGGCGACAGTTCTTCAATAGGGATTGCGCAAAATTCTTGCATTGTCTGCACTGCCCCATAGAGTAATATAGGTGCGTACGACACGCGTGAAAAGCACGCGCGTCGCACGCGCGTATATTACGCTCGTGTAAATGAGGCCTAACAGACAGAGATACAAAGTGCATGTTAATATTATCATTCACGGGTGCAATGCCAGATCCAATGGTGGTTCTGTGTTGCTATACAAAAATCCTGTACAAGACAGTAGTTATTAGAGGGAATTGGCGCTAGAAACTGTGATAAAATGATTATAAAAATTCTCAGTCTAAGCAGATATGCATAAGGCTTCTTTCAGTGGCTTTCCATTTGTTAGTTATTAAGGCTGTTGGCATATGTACACTTTAGGGGCAAAAGTATTGGGGCACACCTCTTAGCCCATTTCCGCTCTGCACAGTATTATTACATCCTGCTGAACACGGTGTTCGCGCTCAGCTCAGTAATAGTACATTGGGGAATTAATAAAGCGCCATTTTTCCCCCGGGGCGTGCCTGAGCTGTGACATCACAGCTCAATCCCCAAAGACCAATTGCGGTGGTGTCGTCTTGGTTAGACTACTGACCAATACCAGCTATCGCTGACATCAGTTCTTGCCGCTGACATCAGATCCTACTGCACCTGCCCTGAATTCTCTGTTGGTGTTAGTGAGTCATTTAGAGCGGGTGTTAGGAGCGTTTGTTAAGAGACAAAATTGTGCCTTTGCTTTGTTAAGAGTATTTTTGTCCTCCATCCACTTACCACTCCTGTCACCTTCCTCCTTGTGTACCCTTGTGTCACCCTTGTCACCACCTAATTTTTGGTCAGTGATCTATCACTGACCAAGTTAGTTTAGTATTAGTGTCAGTTAGTGTCAGGGAACCGTCAAAAAGCGTAGTTAGGTTTAGAGTCAGGAAATTTAGAGTCAGGAATCCGTTAGCATAAATAAGTTTTAGCGTTAGGGATCCATCACCATAGTTAGGTTTAGTGTCAGGGAAGCTCGGAATAATCTAGTTAGGATTATTGTCTGGGAATCGTCGCCGTAGTTAGGTTTAGTGTCAGGGAAGCTTGAAAGTATCTAGTTAGGTTTAGTGTCAGGGAATCAATGATGTAGTTCAGTTTAGCGTCAGGGAAGTTCACAAAGAATCTAGTTAGGTTTAGGCTGGATTCACACGAGCGTGGCGTTTTTCGCGCGCAAAAACGCGGCGTTTTGCGCGCGCAAAAACCACTTGACAGCTCCGTGTGTCATCCGTGTATGATGCGCGGCTGCGTGATTTTCGCGCAGCCGCCATCATAGAGATGAGGCTAGTCGACGTCAGTCACTGTCCAGGGTGCTGAAAGAGTTAACTGATCGGCAGTAACTCTTTCAGCACCCTCGACAGTGAATTCCGATCACCATATCGAGCAACCTGTTAAAAAAAAAAAGAGGTTCGTACTTACCGAGAACTTCCCGGCCGTTGCCTTGGTGACGCGTCCTTGGTGACGCGCCTCTCTTGACATCTGGCCCCACCTCCCTGGATGACGCGGCAGTCCATGTGACCGCTGCAGCCTGTGATTGGCTGCAGCCTGTGCTTGGCCTGTGATTGGCTGCAGCTGTCACTTGGACTGAATTGTCATCCCGGGAGGTCAGACTGGAGGAAGAAGCCGGGAGTTATCGGTAAGTCAGAACTTCTTTTTTTTTTACACGTTCATGTATATTGGGATCGGAAGTCACTGTCCAGGGTGCTGAAACAGTTTAACTCTTTCAGCACCCTGGACAGTGACTATCTCCTGACGTCGCGTACCGGAATTTTTTTTGCCGGGTTCGGCCAAAACGAGTTAGGCCGAACCCGGTGAAGTTCGGTTCGGTTGTCCGAGTTCGCTCTTCTCAAAGACACTCCGTTTGGATGTTTGTAAGCAGAAAAGCACGTGGTGCTTTTCTGTTTACATTCATCCTTTTGACAGCTGTTGCCGAATCACGCAGTTCGCACGGAAGTGCTTCCGTGCGGCATGCGTGGTTTTCACGCACCCATTGACTTCAATGGGTGCGTGATGCATGCAAAACGCCGAAAGAACAGACATGTCGTGACATTTTTTCAGCGGGCTCACGCTGCTGAAAAATCACGGACATGTCTGCACGGCCCCATAGACACATATAGGTCCGTGCAACGCGCGTGCAAATCATGCGCGTTGCACGGACGCGTTTTTCCCGTTCGTCTGAATAAAGCCTTAGTGTTAAGAAACCTCGCCCTAGTTAGGTTTAGGCTTTATTCAGACGAATGGGAAAAACATCCGTGCAACGCGCGTGATTTGCACGCGCGTTGCACAGACCTATATGTGTCTATGGGGCCGTGCAGACATGTCCATGATTTTTCAGCAGCGTGAGTCCGCTGAAAAAAAGTCACGACATGTCCGTTCTTTCGGCGTTTTGCACGCATCACGCACCCATTGAAGTCAATGGGTGCGTGAAAACCACGCTCGATATGGTGATCGGAATTCACTGTCGAGGGTGCTGAAAGAGGTACTGCCGATCAGTTAACTCTTTCAGCACCCTGGACAGTGACTGACGTCGACTAGCCTCATCTCTATGATGGCGGCTGCGCGAAAATCACGCAGCCGCGCATCATACACGGATGGCACACGGAGCTGTCAAGTGGTTTTTGCGTGCGCAAAACGCCGCGTTTTTGCGTCCGCAAAAACGCCATGCTCGTGTGAATCCAGCCTTAGGGTAGGGAAGTCCACTTGTTCTATAAAAGTTTTCTATAGTTTTTTTTTTTTGCTGTATACCCAATAACTATATACACTACCGTTCAAAAGTTTAGGGTTACTTATAAATGTCCTTATTTTTGAAAGAATAGCACAGTTTTTTTCATTGAAGATAACATTAAATTAATCAGAAATACACTCTATACATTGTTAATGTGCTAAATGACTATTCTAGCTGCAAACGTCTGGTTTTTAATGCAATATCTATATAGGTGTATAGAGGCCCATTTCCAGCAACCATCACTCCAGTGTTCTAATGGTACATTGTGTTTGCTAACTGTTTTAGAATGCTAATGGATGATTAGAAAACACTTAAAAACCCTTGTGCAATTAAGTTAGCACCGCTGTAAACAGTTTTGCTGTTTAGAGGAGCTATAAAACTGACCTTCCTTTGAGCTAGTTGAGAATCTGGAGCATTACATTTGTGGGTTCGATTAAACTCTCAAAATGGCTAGAAAAAGAGAGCTTTCATGTGAAACTCGACAGTCTATTATTGTTCTTAGAAATGAAGCAAGGTAGAAGAAAAAAAGCAAAACTTCGTATTTGTATATGCTGGTGCTATGCGATCCTGACCTCAATCCAACGGTCCTATAGAAATATATGTAGAAATGACCGCAGCACTCCAAAAGTTGATGGAAACAGGCTCTAACCAGAGTAGAAAGAGAAGTGGGAGGCCCCGCTGCACAACTGAGCAAAAAGACAAGTACATTAGAGTCTCTAGTTTGAGAAATAGACGCCTCACAGGTCCTCAACTGGCACCTTCATTAAATAGTACCCGCAAAACACCAGTGTCAACGTCTACAGTGAAGAGGCGACTCCGGGATGCTGGCCTTCAGGGCAGAGTGGCAAAGAAAAAGCCATATCTGAGACTGGCTGATAAAAGGAAAAGATTAATATGGGCAAAACCACACAGACATTGGACAGAGGAATATTGGAAAAAAGTGTTATGGACAGACGAATCGAAGTTTGAGGTGTTTGGATCACACAGAAGAACATTTGTGAGACGCAGAACAACTGAAAAGATGCTGGAAGAGTGCCTGACGCCATCTGTCAAGCATGGTGGAGGTAATGTGATGGTCTGGGGTTGCTTTGGTGCTGGTAAAGTGGGAGATTTGTACAAGGTAAAAGGGATTTTGAATAAGGAAGGCTATCACTCCATTTTGCAATGCCATGTAAAATACCCTGTGGACAGCGCTTGATTGTAGCCAATTTTATCCTACAACAGGACAATGACCCAAAGCACACCTCCAAATTATGCAAGAACTATTTATGGAAGAAGCAGGCAGCTGGTATTCTATCTGTAATGGAGTGGCCAGCGCAGTCACCAGATCTCAAGCCCATAGAGCTGTTGTGGGAGCAGCTTGACCGTATGGTATGCAAGAAGTGCCCATCAAGCCAATCCAACTTGTGTGAGGGCCTTCTGGAAGCATGGGGTGAAATTTCTCCCGATTACCTCAGCAAATTAACAGCTAGAATGCCAAAGGTCTGCAATGCTGTAATTGCTGCAAATGGAGCATTCTTTGACGAAAGCAAAGTTTGAAGGATAAAATTATTATTTCAAATAAAAATCATTATTTCTAACCTTGTCAATGTCTTGACTATATTTTCTAGTCATTTTGCAACTCATTTGATAAATATAAGTGTGAGTTTTCATCGAAAACACAAAATTGTCTGGGTGACCCCAAACTTTTGAACGGTAGTGTATAAAAACTTTTACACGTGTCTAAGCACAACGTAAATAATAAACATGTTCCAATGGTCATTTACTGCCGAAGAGGTATATGCATTTCTTGCTTCCAACACAGACTCGTCGGATGGTGATACTCTTTTTTATTTGGCAAAATCCTCATCTAGTGATGAAGAGATGGGACCTTCTAGGATACACCCCAGGACCACAACATTTGAAACCCCGAGAGATGTGACCCCGCTGCAGTTGAATCCCCCAACGGAAGTGACCCCAATTAGACCCACACACCATACAATTATGAGCCCCAAATCCCAGAATATACGGGCAGGGACCAAATTTAATATGGCAGGACTCAGTGAGATGGACTTTTTCAAGTTTTTTTTTACTGATGACTTTATAGAGCTTATCTTGTCCCAGACAAATTTATATGTCCAACAGTATATCCCCAAGAAGCCCAAATCATTTAATGCCCAATCCCACAGGTGGACCCCTGTAGACGCAGCAGAGTTGGGCAAGTTCTGGGGACTACTCTTGAACATGGGTCTTCTGAAGACGCCATCCATTAGGGCCTACTGGAGCACGAACATCTTATACCACACCCCAATGTACCTCATGGCCATGTCCAGGATGCATTATGAGGCAACCTCTATCTGGATCATTTTTATACCAGCGTCCTACTCTTCAAGTGCCTCTCTTCCTGAAGTACTTTGGAATGCGGCAAAAAATCTGAGAGGCCACCCTAAGACACTGCTTGGGCAAACACTCAGAAGGAGAGAGAGTAGGGCACAATCCATTCCAGCAGCAACATATTGTGTGTCAAGTACAAGGACAAGAGAGATGTCCTTGTATTGACAAAAATACATGGCCTCACCAGTACCCATGTAGCAGTACAAGGTACCAGTACAGAGACCCCCAAACCAGACTGCATCCTGGACTACAATAGGTACATGGGAGGGGTAGACTTGTCAGATCAAGTCCTGAAGCCCTACAGCGCCATGAGGAAATCAAGGGGGTGATATAAGACGCTGGTTGTGCACATCATACAGATGGCATTGTACAATGCGTACGTGTTATATCGATGTGCAGGACAGAGGGGATGTTTCCTGGAATTTCAAGAGTTGGATATCAAGAAGCTAATCTTTAGGGACCAGGAATAGGGGGCACCCAGTACTTCCGGAAGCAAGGCCACACACATCGTACCAGGGCAACACTTTCCAGGAGAAGTTCCCCAAAATGACAAGAAGGGAAAGAGTAAAAAAGAGCTGCAGGGTCTACTCAAAGAGGGGAATAAGCAAGGACACAATATACCAATGCGACACTTGTCCCAAAAAAACAGGGCTCTGTATGAAAGAGTGCTTAGAAAAATTTATTATACATCCCTTGATTTTTAATTTATCCCAGTTTTATCTACCCTGATGAAATCTGCACCACCTTATCCACCTCATCTTTCCCTTCTGAGCCCTTCCATGTGCCCAGGCTGCAGATAACAGTCATATGTAGGGTATTGCCATATCCGGGAGAACCCAATTTACAATCTATGGGGGTATTACTCCAATGGCACATGCTGGGCACAATATATTGGTCACAAAATTGTGTATCTCATTCTGCATCGTCTGCTGGGCTTTACCTGTTACACAATACCTGTGGATCTAAATGCTCACTACACCTCCAGATGAATGCCTCAAGGGGTGTAGTTTTTAAAATGGGGTCACTTCTCCGGGGTTTCAACTGTACTGGTACATCAGGGGCTCTGTATACATGACTTGGCACCAGAAAAGTTCCAGTAGGCTCAGACAGCAGATAACAGCCACATGTAGGGTATTGTCATACACGGGAGAACCCATATTACAATATATGGGGTGTATTCTACCAATGGCACATGCTGGGCAAAATGTATCGGTCACTCAAATGGCATATATGTATAGAAAATTGCAAATCTCGCTCTGCATCATCTGCTAAGCATTACCTTTAACACAATTTAAACTTAAAAAAATGCTAATTTTTGCAAATTTTCTTTACATTTTGTTATTTTTCACAAATAAACACAGATTGTATCGAACAAATTTTACCACTAACATAAGGCACAATGTGTCACGAGAAAATAATCTCAGAATCGCTTGGATTAATAAAAGCATTCCAAAACTATTACCACATAAAGCGACATGTTAGATGTGAAAAATGGGGTCTGAGCGTTAAAGGACAGGTGTCGCGAAAAAAAATGTATTTATATGTTTTTGGTTTTAGTATGTTAATAAAATGCATTTTATTTATTTGCGTTTTTGTGTTTTAGTTTTTTCTTTTTTCTAACTTTTACTTCTCTATGGGGGCTGCCAGATGGAATACGGCACATACATCCCCATAGTGAATGCAAACGGAAGCCGTTCCATTCACTATAGCGTACGCCGTCTGTGTGGGAACGGCGCATGCGCCCCTCCCACACAGTCCAAAAGGAAGGTCTTCAGGTCTTCGGTCGAGCGACATCTGGCGCCATTTTCATGTGGACCGGAAGCCGCGGCCGGACAGTAAGTTGACTACTTCCGGTCGCGGCTTCCGTCCATATGTTCAGAAGCAAGGACTAGGAACGGAGGGAGCGGACGGAGCGGAGGCAGCAGCGGCGGCAGGAGCAAGTAAGTTATGTTTGTGTGTGTGCGTGTTATACTGTGTGATTAAACTGTATCTAATCCTCCTACACTGTGCATTCGCTCAAAAAATGGCGGCACACAGTGTAGGAGGTTTTGACATTCAACCCCCTCCTTTCTCCTGGCACTAGCCAGGATAAAGGAGGGGGCATTGTGCGAGCACACTAGAGCGTGTGTGTCTACACCAAATTTGCAGCATAAAGCAATGAGGTTGCTTTACCACATTGCAATGCTGCAATTTTGGGAATTGCTCCCTCTAGTGACCAGTACATGGAAATGTTATAAATTAGAATCTAATTTATAATATTTTGTGACTTGTGAAATTTTTTAAAAAAAATTAGAACAATGTGTAATCATTTATTGACTAACAGTTTAACTAAAAAAAAAAAACTTTTTCTAGGCGACACATTCGCTTTAAGACCCAAACTAGGCTGCATCATTAAGGGGTTAATCATTGAATTCAGGTGTTTTATTTAGTCCCATTAGCACAGGTGTATAAAAAAAATAATCTAGCCACGCAGTCTGCCTTTACAAACATTTGTTTCTTCCCTACTAGATATTTCACCATCAACAGTGAGTGGTATTATTGCAAAGTGGAAGCATTTGGAAACTACAGCAACTCAGCCACGAAGTAGAAGACCACGTAAAAGTACAGAGAGCGGAGTCGCCGTGTGATGAGGCATAAAAGTCACCATCGCTCTCTGCAGAGCTTCAAATCTCCTTTGGATAATGCTATTGGTTGTTTTACAGGGAATGAAAGAATCACCTTTCGAACCTACTTGATGCCCGCTGTCTCTTCTTCTAATTGCTGTGGTACCCAGTGAGCGGTTTCAACAACACAATAAAATATGTGTGTTTATATACTCAGAAAGAATATATGTTAAAGTTTGGAATGCTGGTGTTTTGTTCCTTTGGAGTTGAGGCATAGACAATAATGAAGTGGCTCTAATTTTTCTTATTAGCATACTTAGTTTTACCCATATTGCTGTGAAAAAGTATTTACCCCTCAACTGATTTTGTCTAATTTTGCTGATTTGCCACATTTAAATGTTTCAGATCACCTAACTAATATTAATATAAGAAAAGACAACACAAGTAAATATAAAATGCAGCTTTTATATGATCATTCCATTTATTGAGGATAAAAATGTATTCAAAACCTATATCACCCATGTGAAAAAGTAAATACCCCCCTAAACCTAATAACTGGTTGCTCCACCCTTAGCAGTAACAACCTCAATCAAATGTTTGTGATAACTTGCGATTTGTCTTTTTAATCGCTGTGGAGAAATGTTGTCCGTCTCTTCTTTGCATAATTGTTTTTATTTGTCTAAATTGGAGGGTTTACAAGCCCTTTTAAGGTCTTGTCACAGCATCTGAATGGGATTCAAGCCAGGACTTTGGTTCAGCCAATCTGAAACTTTAATTTGTTTCTTTTAAGCCATTAAGAGGTGGACATGCTTGTGTGTTTCCGATCATTGTACTGCTGCATAAACCAATTGCACTTTAGCTTTAGGTCACAAAGTGACAGACATTCTTTTGTCAGGATTTTATAAAAAAGAGCAGAATTCATGTTTCCATCAATGCAGATGCAATGCAGACCCAGACCATCACACTACCACCACCATGTTTGACTGTCGGTATGATCTTTTTATGGTGGAATGCGGCGTTAGCTTTATGTGTGATGTAACAAGACAAATGTCTTCTAAAAAGTTACACCTTTAACTCAACAGTCCACAGAAAATTATCACAAAAGACTTGAGGGTCATCTAGATGTTTTTTTTTGAAAATGCGGGTTGAGACTTTGTTCTTTTTGGTCAGCTGTGGCTTGTGCCTTGTAACTCTACGATGAATGCCATTTTTGCCGAGTGTCTTTCTTAGTGTGGAATTGTGTACATTGACCTCCTGTATAAGTCGTTGGTGAAATTTTGGTATGCCGGCCACTCCAGGCAAGGTTCACCACTGTTCCAAGTTTTTTTCCATTAGTGGATAATGGCTCTCACTGTGGTTCACTGGAGACCCAGAGCCCTAGATTTCAATTACTTCTTTTTGCATCTGTATTTGAATCTCTTTAGAACGTGTTATCATGTGCTGCTTTTTGAGACCATCTAGTCTGCTTCACATTCCCAGACAGGTTCTATTTAAGTGATGTTTAGATTTAACAAAGAAAGAAAGAAAGAAAGAAAGAAAGAAAGAAAGAAAGAAAGAAAGAAAGAAAGAAAGAAAGAAAGAAAGAAAGAAAGAAAGAAAGAAAGAAAGAAAGAA
The DNA here is from genome assembly GCF_050947455.1 of Rhinoderma darwinii. Classification (NCBI taxonomy): domain Eukaryota; kingdom Metazoa; phylum Chordata; class Amphibia; order Anura; family Rhinodermatidae; genus Rhinoderma; species Rhinoderma darwinii. The sequence continues at coordinate 188,820,149 of NC_134690.1, forward strand.
AGAAAGAAAGAAAGAAAGAATGAAAGAAAAGAAAGAAATATTTTTTTTTTTGGGGGGGGGGGGTCAGGGAGAAAGCAAAACAGGGAATGGGATTGTTGGTGCTTATGCTGCCTATATTTTTTGTACACTAGCAATAAGTTGAGAACCCAGACCAAAAAGTGCAAAGGAGATATGCACACATAATGTGCACACATCAGACTAAGGGCCCAGGCACATGGCAATGGAACCTGAATGGCAGTGCACGGTAGCCACATGGCGCCATATGTATGGAGATATTCTCCCCTAGACATGATACTTCTAGAAGAAAAAATCTCTGTACAGTATATATGAAATCCGAGCATGTCACAAATCTTTTACTATAGCATTCATATCCAAAAGAAAAAACCTCTGTAATCAGGGGAATACGGATGTACAGTAGAGGCCTCTTGATTCTCTATGGCAGCTTTATTAAGGCTCTGTACAAAAGTGGTTCAATAATACGGTAGTGTGCATGAGCTCTTAGGCAGGGGCGTAGCTAGGGTGGGGCAGTCGGGGCATGTGCCCCTGGCGCAACTAAGGCAGAAGGTAGGGGGGGGGCGCAAGGGCGGCTGCACAAGGCTGCACCTACCATGAGGCAGGATGAGCTGCTGGTCTCTGGAGATAACCTTCAGCATTGTGTGGGGACGGCAAAAGAGCGGCCACACACAGACGCTGTAAACATTGGACCAGTGTGCTGGAAACCTCTCTTGCTGTATCACACAGGACTTGTTTCTCCATCCTGCATGTCCCTTCTCTGCTCCAGCTGTTCTATCATTAGCTGTCACCAGTCGGGGACGAGCAGGAGGGAGGAAGTCTGCAGAGACAGTACAGGCAGAGAGCAGCTCATGCAAGTTCACATCAGGCTCTCCTATCACATCGGCTGAAGCACTGATAACAGCTAGAAGATAATAACAGAGCCTGGTGTGCACTGTGCCCAACCTCCTCTAGGGGCAGCACTGTATCCGCAGGCTCTCTACCCCTCCTCCACCTGACTACTGAACTCCAGGCAACCATCACTGCTGATGTAGAGGCTCCAAGTTCTTGTTCAGACTGTCTGCATGTGAAGAGTCCAGCTACCTACAAAAGGAAGGTAAGTGTGTGTGTGTTCTGTTTGTCTATCTGTGTCTGTCTGTATTCTATCTATCTACCTATCTATCTATCTATCTATCTATCTATCTATCTATCTATCTATCTATCTATCTATCTATCTATCTATCTATCTATCTATCTATCTATCTATCTATCTATCTCATATCTATCTATCTATCTAGCTATCTATCTGTCTAAATCTGCAACAAATGCCAAGCCCCCAAAAAATCTCACAGTATTTTTTCATAGTTTAAATAAAAAGACTATACTCACCTCTCGTGGCGTTCTTGTGGCAACGCATCCCTGGTCCTACTGATGGTCTCTGTACACCTGGGATTCTGTAATGATGTTTCATCACATTTGACGGCTGCAACCAATCACAGGATGCCAGCTGTACAGAGACCATCCAGAGGACCAGGGATATGTTGCCACAGGAGCACCAGGGAGGCGAGCATAGTCTTTTTTTAATTTTTTTTATCTCCACTGGTTTCCACAACACAATTTGGTGCAGATTTAGTAGGCATTCAAACCCCACTGGTCTTTTGCAGAATTTATTGGAATTAGGCCGTAAGAAAGAATATCAACATTTTCTCAGGGATAAAGGAGAAAAAGCACCCCAACATTTTAAATACCCCACATGTGGTAATAAACTGCTGTTTGGACAAACGTCAGGGCTCAGAAAGGCAGGAGCGCTATTTGGCATGCAGATTTTGCTGGATTGTTTTTTGGGCACCATGTTGCATTTGCAAAACCCTAAGGTACCAGAGTACAGTGGAAGCCCCTAAGGGGTATAATAATGGGGTAAATAAATAATATTTCAGAGATATGTGGCCAGTTTCGCACTCATAAATGGTGTCTGATCTTATCCGCTTTTGGACACTCTGCACATTTTGTGTAGCCATATTCTGAGAGCCAGAACTATTTTTCAGTTAAAAAAGCTATGTAAGGGCTTGTTTTTTGCGGGACGGGTTGTAGTTTTTATTGGTACTATTTTGGGGTACATGGGACTTTATGATCACTTTTTATTCCATGTTTTGTGAGGGGTGGTGATAAAAAAAACAGTGATTATGGCATTGTTTTTTTATTGTTTTTTTTTTTTGTGGTGTTTACCGTGAGGGAAAAATAACATTACAGTTTTATAGATTGGGTCGTTACGGACACGGTGATACCAAATATGTGTACTTTTTTAATGTTTTAATTGTTTTACTACAATAAAAGTCTTATTATAGAAAAAAAGTCAGTGTTTGTTTTTATTAACTTTAAACTTTTGTTTTTACACTTATATTCAACTTTTTTCAAATTTTTTTTTGTCCCACTAGGGGACTTGAGGGCCTGCACCTCTGATCTTTACTCTAATGCATTGCACTACCCACGTAGTGCAATGCATTAGAGCTGTGAGTTATTCACTGACAGCAAGCCTATTAGGTCTAGTCTGCGGGTGGGGCCTAATAGGCTATTGTACGTGGCAATAACAGGACGTCATTATTAGGCCTCCGGTTGCCATAGCAAGGATCGGCATCGTCACGATCACGTCGTGTTGATGCCGATCGCTACAAAACACTAAGATGTCGCGATCGCTTTTCATCGCGGCATATAAGTGGTTAATGGCAGGGATCGGAGCTAGCTCCGTTCCCTGCCATTACAGCACTTTGTCAGCTGTAACATATAGTTGAGACCAGCGGCTGATGTCGCAGGTTCAGCTTCTGAGCCTGCGCCATCTTGTTACTGCGGCCGGACGCCTTTTAGGCCCGGCCTATGGGCGGGACCTAGCAGGCATCCGTTCTAGGCAGACAGGAGGCCATTGTTAGGCTTCTGGTCTGCCGGAGCAGTCATTGGAACCCCGCAATTTCATTGCAGAGTTCCGATCTGCTTGTAAACACCATAGATGCAGCGGTTTTGAGGCTGCATCTAAGGGGTTAATTGGCCGGATCAGAGGCTAGCTCCGGTCCTGGCCTTGAAGCAGTGATAGCATTAAGCTATCACTGCTTTAAAACTGTGTCTGCAGACACAGTACCCTGTTAATGCGATGAAGTAATAGTATGTCAGTTCGCCTTAACAGTCCACCGCCCGTGACGTAATAGTACATCACAGGGCGTTAAGGGGTTAAATGAAAACTATGTTGATATTTATTATCAATGAAAATGTAAAAAATAATGTAATAATCCAAACAAATAGCCTTGATAAAAGCTCTAAGAAATGTTCTTATATTAGTATACTGTTCTGTATTTATATGGTACCATTTTATGTAAACATATAGTTAATGAAGACATGCGTGGGATGGGGCATTTATGCCAACAACTGTATTTAAAAACTATTAAAATTACTCTTTTTTCTGAAATGATTTATCCAAAAAAAATCCATAAAATATACATTTATTGTCATTTTGTGTTTATTTTTGTCTACTTCCTTAAACCCCTACCACCCATTTTGCTTGAGGCTCATCCAGTAACACACAATGTTGTTAAGTATAATTGTTCGCTGGTTTGGGTTGCAATATTTTACAATCAGGGAAGTAGTTAACATTTTCCTCTCGATAATAACTAAATATTTTCTTGACATTTGCTTTTGCTCTTTTGGATTAAACTGCTAATCTACTGTTGGCAACACTTTTTATGCGTGCCTATGTATTTTGTTGATGGCTGTCCATGCTGTTTTAGGTAACCATTCAAAAAATGCTGCTCTGCTAAAGGTCAGAAATGCCAAAAGTCATTCATATCAGTTCAATAAATTCATCAGACTTGTATTGCAGAAAAGTATTGAATATTGAATTGGTCATGTACATAAGAATATTGAGTGACTGACCTATTAATTTGCTAGTTATTGTTTCCTTAAAGTGTACCTATCATTTTAATTATTTATTAATGCATACATTTTACACCTAAATTTCAACATTTGCTTTAATTTTTTCTTTTAAATAATAAGATTAGTCGTATATTAATTTTTTTCTTTAGAATTGACGTTGTTTTCCAGATAACTTTCTTTTCTATCAATAAATTGTCTTGCCTTCTTTTGGCAAGTAGGGACAAATAAGGACTGTCGCCAAGTGAACAACTTTTCCCTATTATCTGCTATTTCTTTTCATACAGATCAGTGACTATATTACCATTTGGAGAAGCATTTTATAACACTCACGGTATGCAAATAAACTTGTGTCTAAGGGTATTTTCACACGGCTTATTTTCAGCCGTTTTTCTGGCCGTAAACGCCCCGAAAAATGGCTAAAAATACAAAGGCTGAACGCCTATAAACATCTGCCCATTGATTTCATGGGAAAATGTAGTTTCATTCCCACAGAGCATTTTTTTAATACTGCCGTTTGTAAAAACGGCGCGTAAAAAACGCTCCGTAAAAAAGAAGTGCATTTCACTTCTTGAGCCGTTTTTGGAGCCATTTATTATTAGGTCAATAGAAAAATAGTTCCTAAAACGGCCGTAAAAAACACAGCAAAAAACGCCTGATGCATAAAAAACGGCTGAAAATCAGAGATGGTTTTCCCTTGAAAATAGCTCTGTATTTAACAGCCGTTATTTGTCAAGAATCTGAATATACCCTAAGAGCAGAGGCGTAGCTGAGTTCTCCAGAACCCGGGGCAAAGATTCAGTTTGGCGCCCCCCCCCCCTCCCTCCAAACCACTATCCCGACTTTTTCTTCTCCCTCGTCATGTTTGCTTTCTCTACCAATCAATGAGATGTCATTTTGGTTTTCCACTTTTTTTTTATGTATCTCGAAATTAAAACCATTTGTACATTTTACAAGCGATACAGATATATAAAGTAGTTAACATATAGTTACATAGTTTGTTACATAGTTTGTACGGTTGAAAAAAGACACATGTCCATCAAGTTCAACCAAGGGATGGGAAAGGGGAAGTAAAAAATTTCTACACATAGGAGCTAATATTTTTTTGTTCTAGGAAATTATTTAAGCCTTTTTTAAAGCTATCTACTGTAGCTTGTGTGACCAGCTCCTGCGGTAGGCTATTCCATAGTTTCACAGTTCTCACAGTAAAGAAGGCTTCTGGTCTCTGCAGGTTGAACCTTTTTTTCTCTAGATGGAGGGGGTGCCCCCTTGTTTTTTTAGGGGGTTTTACATGGAACAGGATTTCACCATATTTTTTGTATGTGCCATTCATATATTTATATAAGTTAATCATGTCTACAGACACAGTTTTAAAGTAGTGATAGCTTAATGCTATCACTGCTTCAAGGCCAGGACCGGAGCTAGCCTCTGATCCGGCCAATTAACCCCTTAGATGCAGCCTTTAAAACCGCCGCTGCATCTATGGTGTTTACAAGCAGATCGGAACTCTGCAATGAATAGGCGGGGTTCCCGATGACTGCTCCGGCAGACCAGAAGCCTAACAATGGCCTCCTGTCTGCCTAGAACGGATGCCTGCTAGGTCCCACCCAGAGGCCGGGCCTAAAAGGCGTCTGGCCGCAGTAACAAGATGGCGCAGGCTCAGAAGCTGAACCTGCGACATCAGCCGCTGGTGTCAGCTGTATGTTACAGCTGACAAAGTGCTGTAATGGCAGGGAACGGAGCTAGCTCCGATCCCTGCCATTAACCACTTATATGCCGCGATCAAAAGCGATCGCGGCATCTTAGTGTTTTGTAGCGATCAGCATCAACACGACGTGACCGTGACGATGCCGATCCTTGCTATGGCAACCAGAGGCCTAATAATGACGTCCTGTTCTGCCACGTACAATAACCTATTAGGCCCCGCCCACAGACTAGACCTAATAGGCTTGCTGTCAGTGAATAACTGACAGCTGTAATGCATTGCACTACGTGGGTAGTGCAATGCATTAGAGTAAAGATCAGAGGTGCAGGCCTTCAAGTCCCCTAGTGGGACAAAAATAAAGTTGAAAAAAGTTGAATATAAGTGTAAAAACAAAAGTTTCAAGTTAATAAAAACAAACACTGACTTTTTTCCTATAATAAGCCTTTTATTATAGGAAAAAAATGAAAACATTAAAAAAGTACACATATTTGGTATCACCGTGTCCGTAACGACCCAATCTATAAAACTGTAATGTTATTTTTCCCGCACGGTAAACACCACAAAAAAAAACAAAACAATAAAAAAACAATGCCATAATTAACTGTTTTTTTTATCACCACCCCTCACAAAACATGGAATAAAAAGTGATCATAAAGTCCCATGTACCCCAAAATAGTACAAATAAAAACTACAACCCGTCCCGCAATAAACAAGCCCTTACACAGCTTTTTTAACTGAAAAATAGTTCAGACTCTCAGAATATGGCTACACAAAATGTGCAGAGTGTCCAAAAGCGGATAAGATCGGGCACCATTTATGAGTGCGAAACTGGCCACATATCTCTGAAATATTTATTTACCCCATTATTATACCCCTTTATTATACCCTGATGAACTCCGCAGAGCTTATAAATGCCCCCACATTATAAACTGAAATACCAGCAAAACCCCAAACCGAACAACTACCAAGCCCAATCTGCGCTTCATAAGCCAAATGGTGCTCCCTCTCTTCTGAACCCTACAGCGCGTACAAACAGCCGTTTACATCCACACATATGGCATCGCCATACCCAGGAGAACCCGCTTAAAATTGTATGAGGTATTTGACTTTGGTGGCACAAACTGGGCACAACATATTGTGCATTAAAATGGCATATCGGCAGAAAATTGAAATTTTCACTTTGCACCATCTGCTACGCATTAATTATTAATGGAAGAATACCTGGGGGGGGCAAAATGCTCACTACACCCCTTAAAATGCCTCAAGGGGTGCAGATTCCAAAATGGGAGTCACTACTTGGGGGTTTGTTTTGCTATTTGACCTCAGAGCCCTGCAATTGTGGTCTAGTGCTGTGAAAATCACCAAAATAGACCTCAAATGCGCATGTTGCTTTTCACTTCTGAACTCTATCATATGTCCAGGCAAATGTTAAATGCCTTGAGGGGTGTAGTTTCCAAAATGGGGTCACTTCTTAGGGGCTTCCACTGTACTCTGGTATCTTAGGGTTTTGGAAATGCAACATGGTGCACAAAAAACAATCCAGCAAAATCTGCATGCCAAATAGCGCTCCTGCCTTTCTGAGCCCTGACGTTTGTCCAAACAGCAGTTTATTACTACATGTGGGTTATTTAAAATGTTGGGGTGCTTTTTCTCCTTTATCCCTGAGGAAATAAAAATATTCAACTTTTTAGTGGAGAAAATGTTGATATTCATTCTTACGGCCTAATTCCAATAAATTCTGCAAAAGACCAGTGGGGTCTGAATGCCTACTATACCCCTAGATAGATTCCTCAAGGGATGTAGTTTCCCAAAAGGGGTCACTTTTGGGGGTTTCCTGCTATTTTGGTCCCGCAGGCACTTTGCATATGTGACATGTCACCCAGAACACCATTCCAGCTAAATTTGAGATCCAAATGGTGATCCTTCACTTTTGACCCCTGCCGTGTGTCCAAACAGCAGTTTATAACCACTAATGGGGTATTGCCGTAATCGAGAGAAATTGGTTTTCAAATGCTGGGGTGCTTTTTCTCCTTTATGCCTTGTAAAAATGGAAAATGTCGACATTTTATTACAAAAAAAATTTGATTTCCATTTTCACTGCCAAATTCCACTAAAGTCAGCAGAAAACCTGTGGGGTCAAAATGCACACTATACGCCTCGATAAATTTCTTGATGGGTGTAGTTTCCAAAATGCGGTCACTTTTGCCTCAGTTTCAACTGATTTGAGCTTTGCTAATGCGACATGGCACCCGAAAAACATTGCAAAAAGCCAAATGGTTCTCCTTCCTTTCTAATCCCTGCTGTGTGTCCAAACAGCAGTTTATCACCACTTATGGGGTATTGCCGTAATCGGGAGAAATTGCTTTTCAAATGTTGGGCAGTTTTTCCTCCTTTATGCCTTGTAAAAATTTACAATTTCTACGTTTTATTAGAAGTACAGTAAAAAATTGTGTAGTACCGTGTTAGCCAGAGACAATATGAAATGTTAAATACTTTTGTCTTTTTTGACACAAAAGTATTTAACATTTCATACGTTTTATTAGAAAACATTTCGATTTTCATTTTCACAGCATCATTCCACTAAATTCAGCAAAAAAACTGTGGGGTCAAAATGTTCACCATACCACTAGATAAATTCCTTAAGGGGTCTAGTTTGCCAAATGGTGTCTTTTTGGGGGGTTTCCACTGATTTTGGTCCCTCAGGGGCTATGCTAATGCGGCATGGCACCCGAAAAT